>NW_025334685.1:300000-438810 GCF_014858855.1 Bufo gargarizans
CCCATGGTGGACCTGGTGGAAGACTGAGACAGTTTCTTACATAAACCAATTACATGCAGTTACAGGCAGAAAAAACCCACCTGTGATACAATTAACCAACACAATGGGATAAAATAATCACTCACAGGCATAAACTACCCATTTTTCCCTTTGTAGAATAATGAGCCAGGGGGGGTCCATAGGAAGGAGGCTAGCCCTCAGGCCTCTCCAGCAGCCCCAGTGACGGTTCAGTCCGTCACCTTCCCCTGCTTTGCTAGGATGGGGCAAGAGGGGTAGCGTAGCATACTTCTTCAGACTGTTTGTCAGAGGTCCAGACATTAGCTATCTGCAGAAAAGATAAGTGGCTGTGTTTACACATGTACATGTATACATGTGTAGTGTCTATATATTTGTGTAATGCATACATATGTGCATTAGTGCAGTGTTTCCCAACCAGTGTGCCTCCAGCTGTTGTGAAACTACAATTCCCAGCATGCCTAGGCATGATGGGAGTTGTAGTTTTGCAACAGCTGGAGGCACGCTGGTTGGGAAACACTGCATTAGTCTACAGTGCATTCAGAAAGTCTTCAGACCCTTTAACTTTTTCACATTTTGCTAAAAGGGTTATCTGGGAAATAATATTGATGACCTATAATAGGATAGGTCATCAATAACGCATTGGCAGGGATCCGAGTCCTGGTAGCCCGACGATCAGATATTACATGGAGCTGTGGCGCATTTGATTTGAATGGGGTGTAGCTGCAACTAGGAAAAAGTAAAATTTTGCATAGATATAAGTATTCAGATCCTTTGCTATGACACTTGAAATTTGATTGGAGTCCACCCTGTCTATAGAAGGTTTCATAGAGAAATAAACTGCCTAATCTAAGCATCATGTCTGGAGGAAACCAGGCACTGCTCATTACCTGCCCAATAGCATTGCTACAGTGAAGCATGGTGGTGGCAACATCATGTTGTGGGGATGTTTTTCAGTGGATGGGACAGGGAGACTGGTCAGGGTTGAATGACAGCTGAATGGGGTAAAGTGCAGAGATGTTCTTAATAAAAACCTAATCCAGTGTGCTCTGGAACTCAGATTGAGTTGAAGGTTTGCCTTCCAACAAGACAATGATCCTAAGCACACAGCCAAGGCAACATAGTAGTGGCTTAGGGAAACTGAGTGCCCTTGCCAGAGCCCCGACCTGAACATCTCTGGAAAGACCTGAAAATCGACGTCCACCGATGGTTCCAACCAATAGGACAAAGCTTCATTGGATGCAGAGAAGAATGGCAGAAAATCTACAAGTTCAGGTGTGCAAACCTTGTAGTATCATACCCAAGAAGACTGGAGGCTGTATTTACTGCCAAAAGTGCTCCAACTAAGCAATGAGTAAAGGGTCTGAAAACTTGCAATGTAATATTTTAGTTGTTCCTTTTCAATAAATTATCAAAGATTTCAAGCATTCTGTTTTTATGTTTCATTATTTTCACTCTGTTTTCCAAATTTTGTATTATGGGCTATTGAGTGCAAATTGATGGGGAACATATGAACTTTATTTTGTTTTAGCAGAACACTACAATGTAAAATGTGAAAAAGTCTGAAAACTTTCTGAATGCACCGTATGTAATGAGTTTATATATATGTGTGTGTATGTGTGAGGCTGGGTACACATATTGTGGAGCTGGAGGCAACTGATAGCTGTGTATGTGCACTTAGTGTACAGGTCCAGTGCCTATAGTGAAAGCACTGAACAGAAAAACGTAGCATACAGCAATTTTCTGTCCGACGTTATTTAATATTCGGCATCATTAACCCCTTCTACCCCAGCCCAGTTTTCACCTTCCTGCCCATTTTTCACCTTCCGCCCATTTTTTGCAAATCTGACATGCGTTACTGTTGTAACAACTTTGGAACACTTTTACTTATCCAAACCATTCTGAGATGGTTCATTGTTTTTGCTGATTTTTCATGTTAATCAAATTTTTCTTGCAACACAGCAAGGGTTAACAGCAGAATAAACCTCAATATGGATTACTCTGTTTCTGCAGTTTACAGAAATACCCGATAAGTGGTGGTAAACTGCTGTAGGGGCACAAGGCAGTGGTCAGAATGAAAGGAGCGCCATATGATTTTTGGAGGCAGAGTCTGTTTTTGGGCACCATTCTGTATTTAAAGAGATGCCATTTTGGAAACTACACTCCTCAAAGAATATATTAAGGGGTATATTGAGCACTTTTACCCCATAAGTATTTAATGGAATTTAGAAACACTTGGCTGTGGAAATGAAAAGTTTTTATTTCTTCCAATAAAATGTTGCTTTAGCCCCAAATTTTTACAAGGGGTAACAGGGGAATACTTTGTTATCAATTTTCTCCTGAATACGGCAACACCCCATATATGGTGGTAAACCGCCGTAGGGGCACATGGCAGGAAGGGAAGCAGCATCATATGGCTTTTGCAGCGCAGATTTTGATAGATTGGTTTATGGGCACCATTGTTTTTTATTTTTTGAGTGATTGTCTTATCTTGGGGTTCATTTTTTGCGGGATGAGGCAATGTTTTTATTGGTATCATTTTGGGGTATGTATTTTGTAAGGTGAGGTGACAAAAAATGACTGTTCTGGCACAGTTTATATATATATATATATATATATATATATTTTTTTTTTATTTTTTTATTTTTTTTACAACGTTTACCTCAAAGGTTAGATCATGTGATATTTTGATAGAGCAGGTTGTTACGGACGCTGCAATACCTAACATGTGTATTATTTTGATTTTTGTTAAGTTTTATACAGTAACAGCATTTTTTACAAGAAAAATATCTTGTTTTTGTCTTGCCACTTTTTAAGCGATTGTCTTAAGTAGGGTCTCATTTTTTGCAGGATGAGATGAGAATTTTGTTGGTACCATTTTGGGGTACATACAACTTTTTGATTGCTTGGTATTAAACTTTTTGTGAGGCAAGGCGACCAGAAAATGTCTGTTTTGGCACAGTTTTTCTTTTCTTACAGCGTCCACCTGACAGGGTATATCATGTGATATTTTTATAGAGACGGTCGATATCCTTGTGGGACTTCCACTTTTGGGGGTCTGATCCCCTGTACAATGCATTACAATACATCTGTATTGTAATGCATTGGCTGTAAGTACATTACACAGTGCAATACACTTATGGCCTGCTTGCCTGTGAGACCCAGGGTTCTGGCTCTCACAGGCTTCCATGGAAGGCACCGGGCTGCTGTCCTAGCCATCGGGTCCCTGAAACCGCAGCGCTGGGACCCTCCACACACATCAAACATGCCGTGGTCAGTGCAAACTGCGGCACATCTAGGGTTAATGCGTCGGCATCTGTGTTTTCACCGATGCTGGCACATACAGCAGTGGCATAGCTAACAGGAACAGCCAGAATCTTGCTGCTGATCGGACAGACACAACTCCTGAACCCACCCGATCAGCTGTATGGTACTGGGCGGTAGGTCACTTCCCGCAGCACTGTACTACAATATTGTGGCACTGGTCGGGAAGGGGTTAAGGAGGACCTGTCACCACTCCTTACATGTCTGTTTTACTAAGTAATTGTATTGCATATGAAATTACAATGCTGTAACAATTCTTCTTCTATTCTTGCTAGAAGTTTATGGATAAAGGTACAGGTAGAAGTGTGGAGGCAATGTGGGGGCAAATTAATGAAGGGCAATGTGGGGGCAAATTACTTAATGGGAGGCAAATTACTTAATGGATGGCAGTGTTGAGGCAAATTACTTGATGGGGGGCAGTGTGGGGGGTTATTACTTGATGGGGGCAGTGTGGGGGGAAAATTACTTTGTGGGGGCTAACTACTACATGGGGAACAGTGTGGGGGTAATTACTACATGGGAGGCAGCGTGGAAGAAAATACTGTATGGAGCGGTGGGGGGGGGGAATTACTGGATAGAGCAGTGTGGGGGAAATTACTATATGGGGCATGTGTGGGGGAAATTACTATATGGGAGCAGTGTGGGGGAAATTACTATATGGGGCAGTGTGGGGGAAATTACTGTATGGAGCAGTGTGGGGGAAATTACTATATGGGGCAGTGTGGGGGAAATTACTATATGGGGCAGTGTGTGGGGAAACTACTATATGGGGCAGGGTGGGGGAAGTGCTATAAGGGGGCAATGTGGGGTAAATGATATAAGGGGCAGTGTGGGGGAAATATTACTATATGGGGCAGTGGGGGGAAATACTATATGGGCAGTGTGGGGAGGAAATACTATAGGGGGCAGTGTGGGGGAAATTATATATGGGGCAGTGTGGGGGAAATTACGTCTGGGCAGTGTAAGGGAAATTACGATATGGGGCAGGTGAGGTCAATTACGATATGGGCAGTGTGGGGGAAATTACGATAGGGGCAGTGTGGGGGAGGAAATTAGATATGGGGCAAGTGTGGGGGAAATTACGATATGGGGCAATGTGGGGAAATTACGATATGGGGCAATGTGGGGGAAATTACGATATGGGGCAATGTGGGGGAAATTACTATAAGGGGCAATGTGGGGGAAATTACTATAAGGGGCAGTGTGGGGGAAATTACGATATGGAGCAGTGTGGGGGAAATACTATATGGATGCAGTGTGGGGGAAATTACTATATGGAGCACTGTGGGGGAAATTACTATATGGGAGCAGTGTGGCGGAAATTACTATATGGGGCAGTGTGGGGGAAATTACTATATTGGAGCAGTGTGGGGGAAATACTATATGGATGCAGTGTGGGGGAAATTACTATATTGTGCAGTGTGGGGGAAATTACTATATGGAGCAGTGTGGCGGAAATACTATATGAAGCAGTGTGGGGGAAATTACTATATTGTGCAGTGTGGGGGAAATTACTATATTGTGCAGTGTGGGGGAAATTACTATATGGAGCAGTGTGGGGGAAATTACTATATAAAGCAGTGTGGGGGAAATTACTATATGGAGCAGTGTGGGGGAAATTACTTTATGGGAGCAGTGTGGCGGAAATTACTATATGGGAGCAGTGTGGCGGAAATTACTATATGGGGCAGTGTGGGGGCTTTGCTATTAGGGGACATTATTTTTGGACACTATATAGGCAATATTACCTAGAGAACAATATAGGGTGCTATTATTACTGGGGACACTCTAGGGGAGATTATAATTGCAGTAGACACTATTGGGACCTTTGGAGTAATTTATAAAACTGGTATAAAGTAGAACTGGGTTAGTTACCCATAGCAACAGATTCCACCTTTCATTTTTGACAGCTCCTTTGGAAAATGAAAGGTGGAATCTGATTGGTTGCTATGGGCACCTAAGCCAGTTCTACTTTACACCAGTTTGATAAATGACCCCAATTATGAGAAATCTAACATGTCTGTGTAACAAGCTCTGTAGAGTTGAGATGCGGCTGAAAGAATTATTCATAGTGATCTGGGTGAAACGGAGGAGAAGAGGAAAGAGAAGCTCTACATGACAGGAGATGTCACTGGATGTAACAGGTATGTGGTGCTGTATTCTCCTATATATAGTGCTGGCTTACTACTGTGATCTGCGTCTCATCTTCTGTTACAAGTCTTTTTTTTTAATCATAATTATGTATTTTAAATTTGGCAACTAAAATTTTAATTTGTCACCTGATGTAACAGCCCAGATAACAGTGATAACTTTCTGTGTGCAGATAATGCAGTAGATGTTCCATCCAGTCCTATGTAACACCCCACATAACACAATAGTTTAGGCTACTTTCACACTAGCGTTCGGGTGTCCGCTTGTGAGCTCCGTTTGAAGGGGCTCACAAGCGGCCCCGAACGCATCCGTCCAGCACTACAGCACTAATGCATTCTGAGTGGACGCGGATCTGCTCAGAATACATCAGTCTGGCGGCGTTCAGCCTCCGCTCCGCTCAGCAGCGTTCAGGTGTCCGCCTGGCCGTGCGGATCCGTCCAGACTTACAATGTAAGTCAATGGGGACGGATCCGTTTGAAGATGACACAATATGGCTCAATCTTCAAACAGACCCGTCCCCCATTGACTTTCAATGTAAAGTCTGGACGGATCCGTTCAGGCTACTTTCACACTTAGAAATTTTTTAACAATATAATGCAGACGGATCCGTTCTGAACGGAGCCACCGTCTGCATTATATGAGCGGATCTGTCTCAGACGGATCCGCTCTGAACGCAAGTGTGAAAGTAGCCTTAACTGTGTTATGTGGGGTGTTACATAGGACTGCGGGTAACATCTAGGACTTCTGTACTCAGAGAGTTATGAGATGGTGGGGGTCAGACTCCTGGCACCCCCGCCAATCAGCTGTTTGAGAAGAGTGCGATGTCCCAGTGAGCGTTGCAGCCTCTTTGCTCCTTACCAAGCACAGCGCTATCCATTTGATAGACCTGTGCTTGGTATTGCAGCTCAGCCGCAATCACTCAGATGGGACAGAGCTGCACCTAGACCATGTGAACAATATCATATGGCCTAGGAAGAGACTGTGGCGCTTACGAAGCACCGCAGCCTCTTCATATAGAAAAAAAGAAACTAAAATGGAGGGGGCCCGAGTTGGGTAGACAGCCCCGGGCCCATCATGCACTTAATCCGCCCCTGACTGGTAACACCAATCTGTGCCTTTATCCATAAACTAGTAATAAAATAGTCATAGAAGACGATTCTCCAGAATTGTTATTGCATGGAGAATGCAAATCAGGAGAGGTGACAGGTCATCTTTGAGTGCTGCACTGGATCATGATGATTCCATGTATGATGTATAAATATCATATAGATATCAATATCATATCACATCAATAGAAAACTATTGGATCAGTTGTCACTGAGAAGAATCACCTTATATGTACTGTTTATGTGTGTACTGTACAGACAATATTTATGTGTATGTGAATGTGCGTATGTATATATCCATTGTGGTAATGTGGACAGTGCGGGAAGGTGTGTGTATCCCACCCAGATACCTCAGCTGGGTGAGATAACTAAAATCTGGAAAGCTTCAGTGGTCTCAGCAAAGTATAGTTTGCTGAGACCATTTTGCATACATTTTCTTCTGCGCTGGATTTTACTTGTATTGGCGGATAGGTTTGGTAGTGGAATCTGCCAGTCCACAGCCTTCCGGCACAGGTATTCCCTTTGATGATCGCAGGTGAGGCCTGCTCTAATCAAGGAGGTGAACGCATTGCACCCGCACTGAATCCAGACCCATTCATTTCTATGGGGCTGTGCACATGAGCGGTGATTTTTCACGCATCACTTTTACGTTACGTGAAAATCGCAGCATGTTCTATATTGTGCGTTTTTCACGCAACACAGGCCCCATAGAAGTGAATGGGGCTGCATGAAAATCGCAAGCATCCGCAAGCAAGTGTGGATGCGGTGCGATTTTCACGCACGGTTGCTAGGAGACGATCGGGATGGGGACCCGATCTTTATTATTTTCCCTTATAACATGGTTATAAGGGAAAATAATAGCATTCTAAATACAGAATGCATAGTACAATAGGGCTGGAAAATAATTTAACTCACCTTAATCTACTTGATCGCGCAGCCGGCATCTCTTCTGTCTTCTTCTTTGAGGAATAGGACCTTTGATGACGTCACAACGCTCATCACATGGTCCTTCACATGATCCATCACCATGGTAAAAGATCATGTGATGGACCATGTGATGAGCGCAGTGACGTCATCAAAGGTCCTATTCCTCAAAGAAGAAGACAGAAGAGATGATGGCTGCGCGAACAAGTGGATTAAGGCGAGTTAAATTATTTTTTCTGTATGAATGCTATTATTTTCCCTTATAACCATGTGATATACTCGCCGTATAAGACTACCCCTTTTTCAACACGCAGCAGTACATTACTGCATCCCACCACCATCCCTGGGTACCTCTGCCATCTCTGAATCCCACCACCATCTCTGGGTACCACTGCCATCCCTGCATCCCACCACCATCCCTAGATACCACTGCCATCCCTGCATCCCACCACCATCCCTAGGTATCACCACCATCCCTGCATCCCACCACCTTCCTTGTCCTCCCTCCCTGCTTCTCAGACCCTAAACATGTGCCACCTGTTAGCTATTTTCCTTAGGCAGGTTTATGATGGTTATATTATGAGGCTTCAGACCTCCAACCCTGTGAATATTTTCCCTGTGCAACGAATATCCCCTTTGCTTCTGATCAGAGAGATAAGACAGCCCTGACTCAACATAGGTTGTCAATATCTGAAATCTTTATTCTCCCAGCACATAGTTTATAGGGCTTGTTGGGGGTGGGAACATAGTGTCCTTCCAGATTCAATTGGACCAATCCTCCTAGAACTCAGCAGGCATTGGGAAATATGTGTTTGTCAATATACAGTTGAAACTTTGCTAAACAATGCTGACATCTGCTATATACAGTACATGAAAGGGTTATTTTACATTGAACAGGTTTCTCTCTACATGCTAACAAGTTAAATAGGAAATCACAGGTTCCTGTCAATGTATGTGAGGTGAGATGTTAAATAGCCTTTTGGTCAGGAAGACTGCTATTGTGTCCACGACTGGTGTGAAATATGTTAATGCAAGGTACTGCATTTCCACAAGAGATGAGGCTTGTATAATATATGTCTAATCTGTGATGTATCAAAAGTAAGATTATGAAAATCCCTTTCAATCCAACCATTGATCCCAACTTTTATATATATATATATATATATATATATATATATATATAAAAACGGGATCACTGTATGTTTTCCTCCATCTAAGGCTGTGTGTGTGTATATGTATACATATATATATATGTGTGTGTGTGTGTGTGACCCATGAAGACACTAAAGACTATGAAGGAGATGAAAAAAACCTTCTGTGTAATTCGGCGCACAGTAGGAAAAAATCTCCTGCATAGTGAAAAGAGAGAAGAAAGAAAAGTAAGAAAAAACATAAGGCATGCAAGCTCTGCACATAGACTTTTACTGGGCTAACCCCGCCCTCCATGGCACATGGCTGCCCAGTAATGTTACAGATAGGCAGGTACATTACACCTCATGCCTTGACCAATAGAAATTCTTTTTAGACCTGGAAGGTACACATTCGCACATTTCCTGAGAGTGACGGTGGGTGGCGCTCAAACACTCACCATCCACCACCACACCCAGCACATGCGCAAATGCTCCCAAATGAATCAGCCCTTTTTTTAAACAAATGTGGCCTTAATCGGACAGCATCTATTTAATCTGGCACAAAGATGCTACTAACCCACAGTGAATCTCTGTTAGGCATGGTTCCGAAAGGGGGGATCAGTCCCTGAGGAAGGTCTTTTAAAACAGGGTCGACCAAGAAAGGTGATATAGCATTCACATGGACACCAGTCTCACCAACCAATGTTTCATGTTGGGGCGCCCATGGTTCAGTGAGACTGGCATCAGCGTGCCATACCCCACCGTTGCTGATGAGGACCCGCTGGTAGCTTTCACTAAGAACATTGCTCTCAGAGCTAGCAGCCATTAGATCCCTCTCAAACCAACGGTGGCGGCTTTCACATGGGTAGCAGGAACCAGAGTGCTGATCTATAGACCTACATACCATTCCTAAGCCAAAAAGAAAGTCTACCATAGTCATCCTATGCTTAATAAAACTTTACACGACAGTTCCCTCCTCTCTGCAATATGTCCACTGTGTTCTTATAGTCTCTTGCTGAATCTTCGGTTTCCTCAGCTTGCCCTCGTCGATTGTGGTGCTCCTTGGGTGTTATTGCCTCCATGATGATGCTCCGTCCTTCGGTTCGATTCTTCAGGGAGTTGACTCTGAGCCCTGATGTGGTAAGGTGTGACGTGGCGATGAACGTTTAGTTGGACATCCTTTCCATCAAAGACATAGGTTGATCCGTGGTGTATCTGGGAGCTGCGATGAGGATGTGATTATCTGCACGTGACTGGGCGATCCGATCGATCAAACAGCAGGAGCATCTCACCAGGATATATATGATAAAGAGAAAACAACAACATGAGGATATATACTCCTATTTCCTTTAACCAGTTACGGTACCTATGGAAAACAGGAAATCTCTAAAACCACCCAAAGCTGTGAAAGGATTCCTATCTCTCATTAATAATAGCCCTATCTAGGCCCTGAATTACAATGACTTTATCCATATGGGCCTGGACTTTATCCCTGGTATCTGCAGTCCTCTCCTATAAACTCACAGAAACCCCCCCTTAGAAGCTAAAAGATAATCCAGTGCCATCTTTTCCTCTAAGACGAGGGTTGTGTTGGTGCACCTGTTGGCAAGGGAAACAAAAGCGAAATATCATCAAAATCAATGTTTTTATTTTTCAATCAGTTTTGTCATATATTCCTCTTGTATCTGCTGCAAGTATCTAGGCATCAGAATTAATGGATTCATTGTCCATGGGGTTGGGAGAGGTATGCCCATACTACTCCTCCCTTTGAGCATAGACCCATTAGAGTCTTTGCTCATCCCTTGAATCTTTGATGCCCTTGCATATATTGTTCTATTGGGCTGTGCAGACTGTACAATAGGCTGATTTGCATGCCCAGACAAAACTTGTTCCTCAGGTTCTGTAAAGCCAGGAACCTGTGGTAGAGTCAAGTGTGCGCACATCTCATTATCTGATTCTGTTGTTAATTTTGTTGCTACGGGATACAATGGCACGTATGGGGGTGGGCAGGAGTTGGATTCACAATGGGGATTCTACTTTGTTGTTTTGTATTTGAACTGCACAAGTCAGTCCAAAACTTCTGCACATAGCCATGCTTGGCCACAAGTTTTCATATACATTTTATTCCAATGAGGGTCTCCTTTGTACCATGGAAAAGTGTCTATGTCATTCAGACATAGGCCCTTGATCATGGCCATATGAAAGTCTGAAAAAGACCCTTCTTTTGGGAACGGGTCAGTACATTTCATTCCTTCTGTCCATTTATACATATTATCAACCCAAGGATCAGTATAAAATGGACCTAAACACCTCTGGACAAACATTTTTTAGACTTTTCCCCAATTCATTTTTAGGAGACAGTTTCACCATAGAGATTTGCAGCAGACTCAGGGTACATGATTTTCAGTTCCAAATTTTAAAATTGTTTCTTTATGGGATCCTTCTTACCATAAGAATTGCCCATTTTTTTTTTTTTTTTTTTACTTAGCTAAAATATACAGTGAGATCAGCTGAATTTGAAGGTTTATCTAAGGATAATTATGTTTGTGTTCAGTGCGAAAATACTTACTGATAAACCTTATGCTTATCAGTTTATGTGTTTTTTTTTTTTTTTTTTTATCCTATTTCTTCTAATTCAGGTTCATAACTACTCCTGAATTTATGGCAGATTTTTTAACTATTCTGGATGGTATTACTTCTAATTCAGGCTCATATTACTCCTGAATCTATGGCAGATTTTAAACTATTGATGGCCAATTTTATACCTTCAATTTCAGCATGAACTCGCATACAATCTATACACAGTCTATACATTAAAATTCAACCTTATACATATATATAACGACTAAAAATGCTTAAGCAACTATACAGCTATATACAGGTTTAGCAAAGGATATTCGTTGCACACAATACTGTTTTTCAAATTAGGGGAATACAGACCCCATTTTTTCTTCAGGAATATCAGATTCCTGCGGGATTTCAGATCCCTCTATTACTTTAGGAATACCAGATTCCTCTGGGATTTCAGATCCCTCTATTACTTTAGGAATATCAGATTCCTCTGGGATTTCAGATCCCTCTATTACTTTAGGAATATCAGATTCCTGGGAGACGCTTATCAGAAGCGCTTACCGGGTTCAAATAATCCACTCTTACAGTATAGGGCAGTAATAATATATATCTTAAATATAGAATCACCTTACCCGATACTGCTTTGGCGGATCCCACCTTCTGACACCAAACTGTTAGCTCTTTTCCTTAGGCAGGTTTATGATGGTTATATTATGAGGCTTCAGACCTCCAACCCGTGAATATTTTCCCTGTGCAACGAATATCCCCTTTGCTTCTGATCAGAGAGATAAGACAGCCCTGACTCAACATAGGTTGTCAATATCTGAAATCTTTATTCTCCCAGCACATAGTTTATAGGGCTTGTTGGGGGTGGGAACATAGTGTCCTTCCAGATTCAATTGGACCAATCCTCCTAGAACTCAGCAGGCATTGGGAAATATGTGTTTGTCAATATACAGTTGAAACTTTGCTAAACAATGCTGACATCTGCTATATACAGTACATGAAAGGGTTATTTTACATTGAACAGGTTTCTCTCTACATGCTAACAAGTTAAATAGGAAATCACAGGTTCCTGTCAATGTATGTGAGGTGAGATGTTAAATAGCCTTTTGGTCAGGAAGACTGCTATTGTGTCCACGACTGGTGTGAAATATGTTAATGCAAGGTACTGCATTTCCACAAGAGATGAGGCTTGTATAATATATGTCTAATCTGTGATGTATCAAAAGTAAGATTATGAAAATCCCTTTCACCACCTATACCCTGAACATGTTTTTGTTATGTTATTCTTCATATTCACATTTGCACATCTGCGCCGCACTTAGATACGCCGCACGGAGATCTCTCACATGCGCAGGAGCGAGACGCGAGCGGCCGTGAGGATCCCGTGTATCCATGCTCGCCGCATGAAATCTCGCACATGCGTAGGAGCGAGATGCGAGCGGCCGGGAGGATGGCGGTACAAGGAGCATACAAGGTACAGAGCAGAGGGGAGGCATACAAGGTACAGCGCAGGGGGGGGGCATATGCTGTGGGTTACATCGCAGCTCTCAGCTGCTGGGGATACAAGGCAATAGCCCGGGCTCTCTCTGTTGATAATTCGGTCGTCCCGGCACTGCAGCGCCCGCCATACCCGGCGTATAAGACGACCCCCGACTTTTGAGAAGATTTTCATGTGTTAAAAAGTAGTCTTATACGCAGGAATACACAGTAATACAATCTACACAACCTTGAACCCAAACCTGAACTTCTGTGAAGAAGTTTGGGTCTGGGTACCACATTCAGTTTTTTATCACGCGAGTGCAAAACACATTGCACCCGCGCGATAAAAACTGAACAATGGAACGCAATCGCAGTAAAAAATGACTACAATTGGGTACCTACTCGCGCGGGTTTGCCGCAACGCATCAGGACACGCTCGTGTGAAAGAAGTCTAAGAAAACCTGAATTTGGGGGACCTAGCGACGCCTGCGGAGAGATGGTCGCACAGCTAGAGTCAGGCGGACTTCTGGGACACAATCCCCTAAAACTACTGATGTTGTAGTCACAGCCTGGAGGCTGATGGACTGCTTGGGCTGAGAAAGCCACATATGATCACGTGTGTAATCTGTGTTCTTTAGAGGCGAGTAAGGGAATGAATTATGTATTAGGTAGTGCCTAGTCGGGCCGGAGTTATTTTGGTTGCTGTATTGTGCTAAAGTGCTAGAAAATAAAGCATTGTTTGGACTTTAATTTGGTTGTCTGCGAGAAATCTGTGATTGAGACTCCCCTGAGAGAGAGCGATCCCTTACAACATACATACAAACACATGCTGAAGGACACTTTTAGTTTTAATTTTTACAGTGTATGGCTCTACTAGTTTTGCACCATGTCAATTTCTCTTTCACCATGGGTATTTACAAATTGTGGTGCAGGGAGATGATAAATCTCCCCCATTGTTTCTGGGCAGCAGAGTGCCATTCACACAGCACAATCAGCTGCCCAGAAACGATTACTTAGGTGTCCGCACCAAACATAATTTCCTCAGATGAAAGAGCATATTGCTTGTTTATAGGGTGATCTGTGACACTTTTACATGGGGAATTTATTGGGAATGAATACTCGTTACCGATGATCTGCCCAACAAATGGACAGCTTCAAGACTGAAAAACAGCCTTGGTACTTTACAAAAGTCGCCCCATTCCCTCTTCTCTTTTTTGTCCCCATGGTGACCCCTCCCTTTCCTAGTTCATGCAGGCCCCCTTATTTATTTATTTTTTTACGATAACATGCTGGCTACCTATAGCCACCACTAGGTGGAGCCTTCTAGTACACTTCCTACCAGGTTATTATTAAATGTTACCATGTTTTTATTGAACACACTATGTAAACATTCACAGTGTAGGTGGAAAAAGTATGTGAACCCTTGGATTTAGTAAGTGGTTAAACCTCCTTTGGCAGCAATAACGTTTCCTGTAGTTGCAGATCAGACGTGCACAACGGTCAGGAGTAATTCTTGTCCATTCCTCTTTACAGAACTGTTTCAGTTCAGCAATATTCTTGGGATGTCTGGTGTGAATCGCTTTCTTGAGGTCATGCCACAGCATCTCAATCAGGTTGAGGTCAGGACTCGAGAAGGCATATTTTCTACTGTTTAAGCCATTCTGTTGTCGATTTACTTCTATGGTTTGGGTCGTTGTCTTGTTGCAACACCCATCTTCTGATAAGCTTCAGCTGGTGGACAGATGGCCTTAAGTTCTCCTACAAAATGTCTTGATAAACTTGGGAATTCACTTTTCCTTCGATGATAGCAATTTGTCCAGGCCCTGACACAGCAATGCAGCCCCAAACCATGATGCCCCCACCACCATACTTTACAGTTGGGATGAGGTTTTGATGTTGGTGTGCTGTGCCTCTTTTTCTCCACACATAGTGTTGTGTGTTTCTTCCAAACAACTCAACTTTGGTTTCATCTGTCCTCAGAATATTTTGCCAGTACTGCTGTGGAACATCCAGGTACTCTTGTGCAAACTGTAAACTGTTTTTTTTTGGACAGCAGTGGCTTCCTCTGTGATAGCCTCCCATGAAATCCATTCTTGTTTAGTGTTTTACATATTGTAGATTCGCTAACAGGGATGTTAGCATATGCAAGAGACTTTTGTAAGTCTTTAGCTGACACTCTAGGATTCTTCACCTCATTGAGTAGTCTGCGCTGTGCTCTTGCAGTCATCTTTACAGGACGGCCACTCCTAGGGAGAGTAGCAGCAGTGCTGAACTTTCTCCATTTATAGACAATTTGTCTTACCGTGGACTGATGAACAGCAAGGCTTTTGGAGATACTTTTATAACCCTTTCCAGCTTTATGCAAGTCAATAATTCTTAATCGTAGGTCTCCTGAGAGCTCTTTTGTGCAAGGCATCATTCACATCAGGCAATGCTTCTTGTAAAAAGCAAACCCAGAACTGGTGTGTGTTTTTTTTAGGGCAGGGCAGCTATAACCAACACCTCCAATCTAATCTCATTGACTGGACTCCAGTTGGCTGACACCTCACTCTAATTTGCTCTTGGAGATGTCATTAGTCTAGGGGTTAACATACTTTTTTCCACCTGCACTGCGAATGTTTACATGGTGTGTTTAATAAAAACATGGTAACTATCAATTCTTTGTTTGTTATTAGTTTAAGCAGACTGTGATTGTCTATTGTTGTGACTTAGATGAAGATCAGATCACATTTTATGACCAAT
The DNA here is from genome assembly GCF_014858855.1 of Bufo gargarizans. NCBI lineage: Eukaryota > Metazoa > Chordata > Amphibia > Anura > Bufonidae > Bufo > Bufo gargarizans. The sequence goes on from NW_025334685.1 coordinate 315,449, forward strand.
TTGTGCAGAAATCCATATCATTCCAAAGGGTTCACATACTTTTTCTTGCAACTGTATATATACACACACACATTACTGTATATCAGTATGAAGTATGCTCCTTCTGTCTTCCAACGTGTTTTTCTTCATCTATTCAGGTATTTAGAGCTCTCTGGCCACTATAAATATGCATTAAGAAATTGAAGAGGTTGTCCAAGTGTTTAATACTGATGACCTTGGTCATCATGTGTTGAAAAATGGAAGTCACAGCAGCATATCCAGTGCGTCTTTTATTGGAAGCCTTGAGTGTGCACGTAGTAGCCAAAACGTCGTACTTTCTTTGTGTGTGCACCTCAAGGCTTCCAATAAAAGACGCACTGGATATGCTGCTGTGACTTCCATTTTTCATCGTTGTTCCCGGACTGCTGTGGATCTGCGGTCCCATCCCGGCTGTTGCATTCCAGTTTTAGATCTAAAGGTCCGGTTGTGCTGCTCTTCCACTTTTGTTTGTGCTTGGTCATCAGTGTGTGATTAGTCGAGGTCCAATGCTTGCCAACCCAGCAATCAGCTGTTTGAATAAGGTATGGGCACTTTGGTGAGCTCTGCGGCCTTCTTCCAACTTACCAAGCACAGTGCTATCCTTTATATAGCAACATTGTTTGGTATTGCATCTCTGGCCTATTTACTTAAGTGGGACTGAGCTGCACCCAGGTCATGTGATCGAAGAACGTGACATCACTGGCCTAGGAAGAGGCTGTGGCTCTGACGTAGCACTGTGGTCTCTTGACGGGGGCGCTGGGACCGATGACCTATCCTGAGGATAAGGCATTAGTATTAAACACTCGAACAACCCTTTTAATCAGTACAGAATATGACATTTATTTAAAACATAATGGTTTCTAGGATATGCACTGGAAGCTGGTCTTCCCTATCTCTATGGAAATTGAGGCTGAATATGTAAGTTGTTGGGATGGGTTTTTAGCTTGGTGGCACATTTTGAACACAATGAATTCCCCTTTTTTATTCTTATGAGTGTGGAAGCTGTAATAACTGAAATATGCCAGCACTTTAAATGGGACATTTGCTAGTTCAATCGGTTTACCAATTCTGCTTCTGAGAGTCAATCAGATGAACGGTTGCCTTTTATGAGGATGAGACAAAACCATTCATTACTCTGTGGTGTCTCTCATCTGAAGCCATTTGTTACAATAAGTCAGGGTGACTTTTACGGCAAGCTCTGACATTTGTTGCGCTGGTTATTTATGCTTTATAACAACAGAGACAGTTTGCAAGATAAAAGAATCTGTTATTTCAAGAATAAAAGTTCTTTTAGTCAATAATTCATGAACAAAGTCCCTCCATCAAATGGGATGTTTTTTTCAATGTGTAATTCTTGACTTGGAGTAATTCCACTCGATTGAAAACCACAAGTGTGAGGATCAGAGGGGAGAAATAAGGATATAGGTGGCAGATATCCCACAGAAATTTTGGAGACTGAAAATCTGTCCCATTCATTGTTTTGGTGGCAAGAATGTTTAAAAATCTAATAGATCATATAACTGGTACCAATCCCTATAGTCTCATAGAATAGGAACCATTTGAACAAGTCTGCGCTTAATGGGTTCTCGTTGAAACAACATTGCACATATACCTTAAAGGGATTGACCAACACTGACAAAAAATAAGGGGTGTTGGCAGTGTGTAAAGGGAAAAAAATCCCATTTGTCTTGGTTCCAGCACCACGGCTCACAACGACCAGAAGTAGTGACTTGCTGTATAATGCGTATGACTGCTGCCGGCCAATCTATGGCCTCAGCAGGCCTGAAAATTCCATTGATGCAGGAGGACTTCACTTGCATGTCTTAGGCAGCCATTATAATTACAAGTCTGTGAATCTGTACAGGCCAAGGTTATTGAAACAAACTTTTCAGGATAATTTTAAACGGGTATTCTCATCTTATAATACTGATGGTATAGTCCTAGGACATGATCACTTGGGTTCTAACCTCCGAACCCCCACCAATCCTGAAAATGATGGGCCCACAACTATAATTTAAAAAGCATCTGTCAGCAGATTTGTACCTATGAAACTGGCTGACCTGTTACATGTGCGCTTGGCAGGTGAAGACATCTGTGTTGGTCCCATGTTCATGAGTGCCCGGATTGCTGAGAAACATTGGGGGAAATTTATCAAAAGTTGTGTAAAGGAAAACTGGCTTAGTTGCCAATAGCAACAAATTTATCAAAAGTTGTGTAAAGGAAAACTGGCTTAGTTGCCAATAGCAACAAATTAGATTACACCTTTCATTTTTCACAGCTCCTTTGGAAAATGAAAGATGGAATCTGATTGGTTGCTAGGAGCAACTAAGCCAGTTTTCCTTTACACCAGTTTTGATATATCTCCTGCATTATGTTTTAATATATGCAAATGAGCCTCTAGGAGCAATGGGCAACTGCTGCGCCCCCTGCACTTTGATTGACGTGGCCAGACAGCATAAGCATCATCGCACCTCGTCTTGTCAATCAAAGTGGAGAGGGCGTGGCAGTTCCAGAGCATCTAGGGGTAACGGCAATGCCCCCATTGCTCCTAGAGGCTCATTTACATATATTAAAACATAATTTTTCTCAGAAATGTGGGCATGTATGAACATGGAACCACACAGATGCCTTTAGCTGCCGTGCCCCTTACATTTTGATTGACAGGTATGATCATGTTTACACTGCCTGGCCCTGTCAATCAAAGTGAAGGGGGCACAGCAGTAGCATGGAGAAGGGAACCTTTAGGAGTAACTGCAATGCCCCCATTGCTCCTAGAAGCTCATTTGCATATATTGAAAGTTCAGTTTTCTCAGATTTGTTTCATAACAATGATTCTGGTGACAGAAGTTAACCCTGGCAAGCATCAGGGCTGTACTGCGCACATGCGAGAACACAGCACCAGGCAATATCACATCTCTCCTGGCTGAACCTGTCACTCAAAGCTAGGGGGTGGGTCTGGACACAATAAGAAGTGGAGCTTTTGGTGCAACAATGAAGAATGTGTTGCACCAAACAATTCATTTTTATATATATATAAAAAATATGTATAAATTCTCAGGAATTCAAGCACCGATCGGAATAGGGGAAAAGCATAGGAATCAGGAGACCAGAGCACATCTAAAACTTGACTTGGATTACTATGGAGATATGTGGTGACAGATTCCCTTTAAGTAATAGTTATGTATGCTCAGGAGATGTTAAAAGTGTCCTCCAGTTCCTTGTCTGCCGCCACCAACATGGACAAAGTGAAACCACTAGCTCTCTTATACTAAGCAACTAAATCTACATAGGGAATATGGAAGTATGTAGTTAGAACACTACCATGTTCCTATATTCTGCGGTGCTAGTATAGAGAGATCAGAATCCACACACATATTAGGCACACCAGGTGGTTTAGGTTCTCTCATGGAGCTGGAAGCATCCAAGTAATTCACTTCTAATGTCTGAAATGAGGTGAAGTTCTTTAGGCAGACAGGGTCCATTTCTGCCCCATGGTACACGGATGATGTGTTCCTGGGGAGAGTAATTATCAACCTTACGACAGTTGCTCCTTTTTTCCAGATGGCACTTTCAGTATGCACTTGCCATACATCACCTAGTCAGGTCAAGAAGGGACTATATGAATGAAAAAGAAAAGCTGAGGAAATAAGCAGAGAAGGAGACAAAAGAACCACCGTTTCTAATCTAGAATTTCAGTATGAGGCAGAGTAGGACACCCTGACAGCAAAACTGCAAGTGCCCAGGAGGCAGTCCCTTCTTGTTCATTACCTGGGCTCTTTGTACTAAATGCTTCCCACCCCATCCCCTCGTCTCTGAGTGATAGCCTTAGGCTACTTTCACACTCGCGTTTGGTGCAGACCCATACAGATGGATCAGTTCTGATAACACAACCGTCTGCATCCGTTCAGAACGGATCCGTTTGTATTATCTTTAACATAGCCAAGACGGATCTGTCTTGACCACCATTGAAAGTCCATTTTCTATTGTGCTAGATTGTGTCATAGAAAACGGATCCGTCCCCATTGACTTACATTATGTGTCAAAACGGATCAGTTTGGCTCAGTTTAGTCACTGCCTGCAGCGTTTTGGTGTCCGCCTCCAAAGCGGAATGGAGACTTAACGGAGGCAAACTGATGCATTCTGAGCGGATCCTTTTCCATTCAGAATGCATTAGGGCCTAACTGATCCGTTTTGGACCGCTTGTGAGAGCCCTGAACGGATCTCACAAACAGAAAGCCAAAACGCCAGTCCGAAAGTAGCCTTAGCTCCAATCGGGAGACTGCTAGAGCTGTCACTCAAAAAAGAGAGGGGGACCAGGAGGCATTCAATGCTGAGAGTCCAGGCCACTGAACACGTAGGGACCATTTCCTGAGCAGTTGTGGCGCCGGAGTCTAGAAACCTGTCTCCCTAGGTATGTGTGCAGCTATCCCTGTCAGCCTATGGGCTCAATACTGCTGACACATTGCCTTAAAAACTGGATGCAGCAGGATGCCTCTCAGGTTATCTGGGTACACTTCTCCAACAGGACAGAAAAAAGGAGCCCGTGTCATTCTTCTAACCAGTGGTGTCTTTTTTAATAACATTGTTATCAGGTTAATAGAAAATTATGCAACTAACGCAAATTATATTCTTAAATTACAATATAAGAAAAATAGAAACTATATAAAATTCCAGCATAGACAAGTTCAGATAAAGAACCTTTATATAAAAAAAGGGGAAGTTACATCCTGTTTTAACAATACATGTAACCAAAAGGAGAAATAGCATCTTACTTCCTCCATGCTGAGAGGATTATTAACAGACACCTAGAATATTTTAAGTGCAAATATGACTAATATTGTAACCAAAAGATCACGTGCACAAGGCAGATTTTGATGCATATCAAATTCAAATGGGGCCATCCAGTGTGAAGATCAGCAGAACTTGTTAAATGGTCAAATATGCTGCATGCAATACCTTTGTGGACACCTTTACAATTGTGGTTGTAATTATAAAAGCTTAAAAGAGAGGATAAGAAGAATAAAAAAAAGAACACTCATAACACATAACCCTATAAACAGTGTCAAAAAACTTTAGATGACAGTCTTAATACCCCTTTGTGCTGGCGGTGGCTGCACCATCCTTTACATAACTTCGTATATCCACCGCCTGTCTAAATGTACGCCAGCTCCCTTACTGGTGTAGATTTAGATCATTCTCCCCTTCTTTTTTTAGACCTGGCGTGAGCAGGGGAAAAAAAATAAAAATAATCACAGACTGTGCCGCAATTAACCTTTGCGCCACAATGTGCGCCAGATAAACGCCAGAAATTGGGGTATATCTGATAATAAATGACCCCCTCTGTTTGAGCGTACATGTTGACTTCTTTATTTTATGACTAGTGAATCCTGTGGATGAGAATCTTTCAGTGAACTGCTGTTAACTTGTCCGTTTCTGGATTTCTTCTACTAAATACTCCCTGGGAATGTTGACCTGTTATAAAAGAAAAGGACATTGTAAGATTCTGGTTCTCTGTTGGGTTAAAGGGAACCTATCACATTGAACGAGCATTTTGCCAGCAGTATGCTATAGAGCAGGAGAAGCTGAACAGGTAGATATACAGTTTTATGGGGAAATGCAGTGTCATTTGTCATTTATTTCCACTCTGGAGCTCAAGATGATATGCCGGTCGGTACTTACATGGGATGATTACCAGCTATTTTCCTTAGCTCCATTAGAACAGGAATCTGTGACTACAGTACCTACAAGGCGTAAGAAGTACTGTAGTCAGAGACACACACCCTGTCCCGTCATTGGTCTCTCTCTCCTCCGATTGGCTGCTGTGTATCAACACAAGTCTATTACAGACTCACCAGGAAGTCAGGGCAGCAAGGGGAGACTATGTCTGAATCAGTAATGGGGGACAACCCTGCAGAGATCATTTAATTCTCTGATTATTCTGGGCTTAGGAGTCCAGTGGGTAGTCCTATTTACTGACTTACCCTTATCCAAGCATAAAAAGAGCAGGGATTTCAATCAATACACAAACTTGTATATCATTCTGCTCAGCTCTTGTACTGTAGCATGATGCTAGTAGATTAGACATTCTTATGTTAACGGCAGTGATGGCCAGTTCGCAGTGTTCGCCAACGAACACATGCGGGCTGCCATCTTAACTCACAAGTCCGGCGATGCACAGGTAAGCCCTTACCTGTGCCTGTATCGGGAGCCGGTCTGAAATCAAATATGGTCACCGGGAGCAGGCAGATCCAGAACAGCCGCCGGGGGCCTTCATCGGGCTGTTCTCGGAACTGCCTGCTCCCGGTGACCGCATTTGTTTAAGAACGGCTCCCGACACAGGCACAGGTAAGGGCTTACCTGTGCATCGCTGGACTTGTGAGTTAAGATGGCAGCCCGCATGTGTTCGTTGGCGAACACTGCGAACTGGCCATCACTGGTTAACAGGTTCCCTTTCATATAGGGTTCCGATTCCTCTTTCCCCGAGTATTTTAAACAATTAATCAGTCAAGAAAATAAATGATGGGAGTGATGGTACAACACATGGTGCACATTGGCTGTCCACCTTATAAAATTAAACAGCATCTGTCACCATAATCAACCCTATTAAAGCAGGCATCGTGCCTGGTAAGGTTGGTCATGATGACTAAAACAAGTCTTTTCTGAAATAGTTTTCTTAATTTTTTTTATCTTTAGTCATATTAGGTGCTCAGAGCACAGAGGGGCTGGTGTAGCCCCTAGGAGCACCACTTCTACTCCACCTCTCCCCACTGCCAATCCCTTCTAATGCAGTCATCCTGGCTCTGAGATCTTAACTGCACATGCACCGATAGTATTGCCGCCTGCACATGCATGCGATTTTAGAGCCAAGCATTGGTGCATTGAGGATGCCTGGCTTGGCCAAAGTCACTAGTAGGTGGACAACGGGGAGAGATGGAGGTGAAGAAGTACTCTGAGGGGTAGGCCAGTGCCTCAGTGCTCCAAGCACCTCATTTGCATATAACTAACAATAAGAATTTTAATCCAACTGTAATAACAATCGCAGAGAGACACGGCTCATTTTAGTCACCATGATCAACCCAACTCCAGGCAGTACTGTATGCCTGGCTTAATGGGTTGACTATGGAGACAGATGCCATTTAACATATAATCTCCAGGCTAGGGAGTTGGCAGGGTGCTCACCACTGAATGGATGGTCATGCATTTCAGACGTAAAGAAAATCAGTCACCATAAAAATGCAGTGCAATCTGCAGGCAGCATGGATCAGGAGTAGCTGAGCAAACTGATATTTGTGGGAAAAAGATTCAGTAGATCTTGAAATATATACATTTAAACATCTGTTCTTTCACCGCTGAGGAGTCATGTGGGCATTCCTACTTGCTGATTGACAGCTAACTCCCTATGCTTTGTCATGGAGAGCTAGCTGTCAATCAGTAAGTAGGACAGTCCACATATTTCCTAAGCATAAAAAGAGCAGAGGTTTAAAGGGAACCTGTCATCTCAAAAATGCATCTACACCCACCAGCAGTAGCTCATAGTAGCCCGCCGCCTGTTAACAATTATATATTTCATCCTGTTGTCCGATGCTGCGCAAGTTAAAAAAAACGCAGTTTTATTCTCCATCAGCGCTATAGCGCCGGCCAGCTTGAAGTCAAGGGGGCAGCGGCCTCCTTGCTTCAAGTAAAGGTAACCACGCACCCTAACCATCTCCTCTTGCCTGAGAGTGACCACCTGTAGTGCGGCCGCGATTCCCCAAGTCTCATAAATGCTCATTGTGCCGCAGAAACCCAGCTAACAGCGGCCGCAGGAGATGGGATAGCGCATTACTACAGAGCGCACCGCACATGCGCAAGACTTGGGGAATCGTGGCCGCACTGCAGGCTATCACTCTCAGGCAAGAGGGGACAGTTAGGGGGCGTGGTTGCCTTGACTTGACGCAAAGAGACCGCTGCCCCCTTGACTTCAAGATGCCCGGCACTATAGCGCTGATGGAGAATAAAACTGTTTTTTGAACTTACGCAGCATTGGACAACAGGATGAAACATATGATTATTAACAGGCTGCGGGCTACTATGAGCTACTGCTGGCGGGTGTAGATGCATTTTTATGTATACAGCAAATTGCATGTTTTGCTGAATCTTTTCCCAAAACACTACATATCAATCAGCTTAGATCCTCCTACTCTATAACATGGTGCCGGCAGACTGCACTAGAGTTCACCCCAAGAACTTCATTATCAGCAAACAAGTAGTGGAGAACTGGCTCATGTGTCCTACAAAGGAAGTGAAGGGGGAGACAAGGCCTTTGGTTCTAGGTGGCCCACAGTGATCTTAGCTATGCGGTCTTCTCTCTTCTGTGTACACCACTGTTAACGAAAAAATAAGTAAGTGAATGTACAAAGAAGCAGCTGCTGGAAAGGCCTAATGCATCTGCCTATTCACTTCAAACCACGGCAATGGAATAAATGTGCTGTTAAGTGGGAAACCTGTTGTTCACACAGCATCTGTTCTGGAATCCAGACTTCTACAGGGTGGCCCAAGAAAAAGTAGCCCACCTCCAGCGATAGTATGACAAGATGAATGAGCAAGTGGATTATAATTTTTTTTATTATTTTTATTATTTTATTATTTATTATTAGTCACAAAAGATGCTGAAAGTGGTCCCCATTCACTTCTCTGCATCTTTGGGCACGTGGGATTATGTTGTCTGATATGGCTTGTGATGCTGCGGATGGTGTTTGTGAGGTTTTCCTTGAGTTCATGGATTGTTAGCGGACACTTTCTGTTTTAAATTTCCCCACAGATAAAAATCACATGTTGACAAGTCTGGGGAACATGGTGGCCATAACCCCTTGCTCACAATTCACTCCTCTGTAAACAGTTCATGAACCCGTGCCAAGAAATCCCGTGAGGTGTGGCATGTTGCCCAATTTTGCTGGAAAAAGCAGGACATTTTTTCTTCTGATGTTGATTGTAAAACTGTTCAAAGATGTCCAGGTAAATTACTGCATTCACAGTTGATTTGAAGAACATTGGGCCCACCATTTTTATTCGGGCACTGCACACCAAACGCCAATTTTCTGGTTGTGAAGTGGTGTTTCAGGAGTCAAATGGAGATTTTCAGCGGACCAGTACCTTGTATTCTGGGAATTTACGTGACCTGATAAATGTAACCAAGCTTCGTCCGTCATGCAGTACAGCAGTGGGTCCAAATGTTTGTCAGTAATCATAGTAAGCAACCAAGTCCAGTAATGTATGTGTTGAGCTTTGTCAGACTCTTTCAGTTCCTGCACACATTATTCGGTACAGTTTCAGGTTGAAAGATTTCAGCACTCGCTGACATGTCGTCCGTGATACACCAACTTGCTGACTTGATTGTTGGGGGCTTCTTGCTATCCGCTGCTGAACTTCATGCGCAACTTCAGTCGTCCTGATCGATGGAGGTCTTGGTTTCTTCATGTTTGCAACAGAGCCAGTTTGATGCCATTTCTCAAGCAGATTCTGAATACAATGTTTACCTGGCGGTTTTGTTCCTGGGTACTTTACGGCAAAGGTCTCTTGCGTTTCCTTAATCGATCTTCTTTGTATATAGCCTCCACAATCACTATTCACTGTTCAAGGGGGAACACCATCTTTCTGACACATTAGGCCACTTTTATCTAACTGAATAATCAGTCTTAATTAACAATATAATAAAGGGTGCTCACCAGTTAAACTGGAGCCCAGGCAACTGACCACCACTCTAATATACTGATACTAAGATAAGTAGACATAAAAAATTCTTAAAGATGGCTGGCTTACAGTAATTTGCATATTACTTTTCTAATTCATATAAATATATAATACAACACACAAAAAAATAGTATATAAGTATAAATAAAAAACAAACAAAATTCATACACCCTATCATATGATCACGGTCCCTTTAGATGCGGAGCTCTTGCATATACAATTTGCATTGTAGTGCAGTTTGTAGTGTAAGTTAGTATTTGACGATAGTATCTCTCTTCAGTGTCAACTAAGTTGCAAGGTTTTATTAATTGGTAACAAACTTATAAAACATCATAACAGTCTGCTCCAATGTTCCCTTGTGATCTACTGGCTTATTGTAATGCTCGCCAGTCAACTCGTAGGTAATGCGCATATATTATATTTATAAAGTGCTTTCTTTGATCCGTAGTTATTTTCAGTAATACTTCGTAGGTTTGTTACGGATCCTAATACAATGAGCGCTCGTCTCCCATAGACAGACCTCCGTTACATGCCGGCTTGAATATGTTGCGTCTCCTCTCGCGCTTCCCCGCGCATGCGCACTGGGATCTTCAAGACGCCAAGAGCCGGCTGGGGCTCTGCTATACCGCAACACTGGAAGATATCAATGCACACCTTCAACTTGGAAACCACCACCAGACGCGTTTCGGAACTTACTGTTCTTTCCTTAGTGGTAAAAGAATAATCAGTCTTAGTTGCCCATAGCAACCAATCAGAGATCAGCTTTCAGTTTGTACAGGGCTCTGAAAAAATGAAATCTGAGCTCTGATTGGTTGCTATAGACAGCTAAGACAGATTTACTATGAGGCAGTTTCATTTGGAGATATTGGAGGTGGGCGACTTTTTCATGGGCCACCCTGTATATTGTAGAACAGGATTTTTAACAAACTCCATTTACTCACAGTGTATAAAATCTGCTGCAGTCTTCATTCACACTAGTTCCAATTGACTATATATGAAATTAAAAGTTAACATAGATGCGTACCTCCTCTCTTGTTGCAACATCTCTCAACTTTACTACTCCGTCTTTAAGCTCTTGCTCACCAATAATGGCCACCAGTGGAATGCCTGTCCTCTCACAGTATTGCAGCTGGGACAGTAGTTTAGGGTTTTTCTTGTGAAGCATCTCTGCCTAAATTGGAGACAATAAAAACATCAAATTTAGTTAATAAAAGTCACAAAAATGTACTGCAGCCAATCACCATCTTCAGCGGTCTCGTGCTGCATACCACTGAGGACAGAAACTGGCTGCAGTACTCATGTGCCATTAACCTCTACGTCACTGTTGCAGCCTTCTATACAGCGGAAGGAGGATACAGCAGAGAATGGCAAAGGAGAAACGGGAGAGTACAGGATTTTTTAAAATATTTTAAATGCATTAAGTGGCACTGGGGTTGTTTTAAGTACATAGCTTTCAGCTTTGCGCACAGTCTGCTTTGATCACACCACTCACGGATTATGTGCATATCTAGCTCAACATGGTGGTCTTTTTTAGTGGTTCTTTAGGGTTCTTTTTTGTGTATATATGAATCAATACCCCGAAAACTTCATCTATGGAGAATGAGAAACAATTCCCCACTCTTCTCCAAATAAAAATGGCAATAAATATAATTGTGATTGCTAAGGAAACACGTGAAGGCAATCAATAATGCGTACTGCAGACATATTACATGTATAGTACACAGCAAACACGGGACAGTGTAAACTCACTTTGATGCCACAGTTCCAGAGCATAGTAATAAGTTTCATCCTCTCCTCTACGTAATGTGGCTGTGCTGAAGCCACCAGAACTTCAGTTTCTGTGGTTCGCATATTCTTAAAAGATTCCTACAAAAAAAGTTGCAGTAACAGTTTTATAATTTCGTTTTGACAGCGTTTTTTCTTTTGTGGCTTTGGAGAGTGGAATTTTTAAGCAGATTCCACAGCTGCCGTTCACGTGGCCGTAATGGGCCTGCACCAAGAAAGGATGTCCATTCTTGGCACAATAGCAACCGTAAACCATGGTCTCTAATTGAGAACAATAGGTGACAGATTTTGCCTGACTGTAATTGTTTTTTTTTGGGTGCAGAATCCACACTAAGTTCCGAGGTCAAAAGCTCCCGTGCAAACATCCACTTAAACCTTCTTAGAATAATCTGACAAGTTACTAATGACATATGGAAAGTCAGTGTCTCCAGGCTCAGACCACCAGTAATTTTGAAATAAATAGCTAGCACAAACCCCTTCTGGTAAGCGATCTCACACAGTGTTTGCCCTGCTTTACCATTATTTGCACTGAAATACATTAAGAATTAGATAAATATGGCTGATTCTTACAAAAATAGTCCTTGGGTACGGTACTGAAGCTTAGGCCCATTAACCTAACACAAACTATAGACAGGTGTGGTGCTTCTTACACAGTAAAATGCTTCTCCATATGTTGTCTGTGTAGCAAGCGAAAGATGACTGAGGTTCTTCAGCAAATCTTCAAACAATAAAAAAATTACTCTTACCTCTGCTTTCTTCTCTGCCATAGATAGTATTCTCTCAATTCCAATGCTGATCCCCACACATGGTACTTTTCTGCCCTTGGCATCAAACATCCCCACCAGGTCATCATAACGCCCCCCTGCAGCTATACTGCCAAATTCAGTTATCCTGTCCGTATCATTATCTTGGGGATTGTCAACCAGCACAGCTTCATAGATCACTCCGGTGTAGTAATCCAAACCACGGGCCAGGCCTAGATCAAAAGAGACCTGACAGAGAAATGACACTTTAGGCTAGACTGTTATCTTGAGTCACAGAAATGTAATACATTTTATGTTCATACCTTATCTGCCACTCCAAAGATTTCCAAGTAGTTGTGAAGTAATTTAAGATCCTTCAGTGCTTCCATTGCCACTGAGTTTTGAGAGACCACTGAATCGTCCCATAGGTGTTCTAGCAGTGCCAAGCCACCTAAGAAGAAAGCATTTCATATTACACTGTACAATTCACTGTCTATGCAGTAGGGTTCAGGTAGATCATGACAAAGGGACAACTATAGGGTATGCACTGGTGCCTGAGGGAGCCAAAAGTACCCTCTGCCACATAAGACCAGTATTATCAATTAATGGTAGGCAGGGTCCCTGTTAAAGAGGTTATGGTGCCGCTCAGGAGCTTCTAGTTGTACCTCTAAGGCCTCATGCACACGACAGTTTATTTTCACGGTCCGCAAAAACGGGGTCCGTAGGTCCGTGACCGTTTTTTCGTCCGTGGGTCTTCCTTGATTTTTGGAGGATCCGTGCGGAGCCAAACGGATCCGTCCTGAATTACAATGCAAGTCAATGGGGACGGATCCGTTTGACGTTGACACAATATGGTGCCATTTCAAACGGATCCGTCCCCATTGACTTTCAATGTAAAGTCTGGAGTTCTTTTATACCATTGGATTGGAGTTTTCTACAATCCGATGGTATATTTTAACTTGAAGCGTCCCCATCACCATGGGAACCCCTCTATGTTAGAATATACTGTCGGATATGAGCTACATCGTGAAACTCAGATCCGACAGTATATTCTAACACAGAGGTGTTCCCATGGTGATAGGGACACTTCAGGTTAGAATATACTACAAACTGTGTACATGACTGCCCCCTGCTGCCTGGCAGCACCCGATCTCTTACAGGGGGCCGTGATCAGCACAATTAACTCCTCAGGTGCCGCACCTGAAGGGGTTAATTGTACTATCATATCCCCCTGTAAGAGATCAGGGCTGCCAGGCAGCAGGAGACAGACCCCCCCCCCTCCCCAGTTTGAATGTCATTGGTGGCCAGTGCGGCCCCCTCCCCCTCCCTCTATTGTAATAAATTGTTGGTGGCACAGTGTGCGCCCCCCATCGGCCCCCCCTTCCCCCCTCTATTGTAATAAATCGTTGGTGGCACAGTGTGCGCCCCCCATCGGCCCCCCTCCCTCTATAGCAGTAACAGCATTGGTGGCCAGTGTGCGGCCTCCCATTCCCCCCCCCCCCCCGATCATTGGTGGCAGCGTAGTTCCGATCGGAGTCCCAGTTTAATCGCTGGGGCTCCGATCGGTAACCATGGCAACCAGGAAGCTACTGCAGCCCTGGTTGCCATGGTTACTTAGCAATAGTACAATAGTAGAAGATTCATACTTACCTGCTTGCTGCTGCGATGTGTGTGACCGGCCGGGAGCTCCTCCTACTGGTAAGTGACAGTTCATTTAGCAATGTGCAGCACAGACCTGTCATTTACCAGTAGAAGGAGCTCCCGGCCGGTCACACACATCGCAGCAGCAAGCAGGTAACTATGAATCTTCTACTATTGTACTATTGCTAAGTAACTATGGCAACCAGGACTGCAGTAGCGTCCTGGTTGCCATGGTTACCGATCGGAGCCCCAGCGATTAAACTGGGACTCTGATCGGAACTCCGCTGCCACCAATGATCAGGGAGGGGGCGGGAGATGGGAGGCCGCACACTGGCCACCAATGTTGTTACTGCTATAGAGGGAGGGGGGGGGGCGATGGGGGCGCACACTGTGCCACCAACGATTTATTACAATAGAGGGAGGGAGGGGGGGGGGGCGATGGGGGGCGCACACTGTGCCACCAACGATTTATTACAATAGAGGAAGGGAGGGGGAGGGGGCCGCACTGGCCACCAATGATATTCAAACTGGGGAGGGGGGGGGGGGTCTGCCCCCTGCTGCCTGGCAGCCCTGTTCTCTTACAGGGGGATATGATGGTACAATTAACCCCTTCAGGTGCCGCACCTGTAGGGGTTAATTGTGCTGATCACGGCCCCCTGTAAGAGATCGGGTGCTGCCAGGCAGCAGGGGGCAGTCTTGTACACAGTTTGTAGTGTATTCTAACTAGAAGCGTCCCCATCACCATGGGAACACCTCTGTGTTAGAATATACTGTCGGATATGAGTTTTCACTAAGTGAAAACTTAGATCTGAAAAAGCTTTTATGCAGACGAATCTTCGGATCCGTCTGTATGAAAGCAACCTATGGCCACGGATGCCAATCGTGTGCTCATCCGTGTTCTTTCACGGACCCATTGACTTGAATGGGACCCATTCCGTTGTCCGTCCAAAAAATAGGACAGGTCTTATTTTTTTGACGGACAGGATACACGGATCACGGCCTCGGCTGCAAAACGGTGCATTTTCCGATTTTTCCACGGACCCATTGAAAGTCAATGGGTCCGCGAAAAAAAACGGAAAACGGCACAACGGCCATGGATGCACACAACGGTCGTGTGCATGAGGCCTAACCATGATTGTATATGAAAAGGTATGTTTTGTTTGACTGACAGACTGGCTTAGCATGCCACACTATCCTTCCTACCACAATGACGGACATCATGATGGAGCAAAATGGCCTCCATTACATGGCAATAATGTTCATTAGGAGCCCTTGGTAACGGATCAAGCAATGTGTTGTGGTTTCCATTATGAACAAAAACTACAAAGTAGACATGAACAAAGCCTACCAGACCTAAATACTGAGACATATAAACATTATCTGTATTGAATGATGTTAAAAAATGTATTTATTGCTAAAAACCCATATGGCATTTGCAATGCACACACAGGGCTCCAAGCAAGAAAGAACAACAAAAATCACTTGGGTGAATTTGGTGCCTAAATGTAGAAAGTTTAATGACAATTTTTGGTCGCGTTGTTGACCATTTTAGTTGCCATCTAGAGCCCGCACTCATAGGGTGCTCTCTCTTGTGGAAGATTTTACCTTTTACTGTACAATGTGTATATATGTTTTTCTGCTGTACAATATGCATTTACTAACAGTTTTTCTTTCACTGATCGTATTCTTTTTGCATATACTGAATAATCCTTTGGATATTGGTATGGTCTCAACAATACAGAACTGCACAAAATGTACTGTAAAATAATGTACAGTGCAATAACAATTGTCTATACACAGGGCCATATAGCATCCAGCTAAATAGTTTAAAAAAAGAATCCAAGTCTAGCAGAGTGAAAATTACTGTCTACACCCCTGGTGGTTTATGACAGTGAATGGGTTTATGTTAATATTTATGGAGGAAGTGAATAAAGAGTTTAACCCCTTAACTAGCAAGCCACTTTTCACCTTAAATCCCAGGCCAATTTTTTCAAATCTGCCATGCGTCACTTTATGTGCTAATAACTTTTTAAGGCTAATTTCACACTTACGGCAGAGTGATCCGGCAAGCAGTTCCGTCGCCGGAACTAACGTATGCCAACTGATGGCATTTGTAAGACTGATCAGGATCCTAATCTTAAAAATGCCTTATAGGTCAGAAAAATGCATTGAAATGCCGGATCCGTCTTTCCGGTGTCATCCGGAAAAACGGATCCGGCATTTATTTTTTCACCTTTTTTTCAGTCTGCGCATGTGCACACCGGAATATCTGATCCGGCATTCCGGTATTTTGAATGCTGGATCCAGCACCAATACATTCCTGTGGAAAAAAATGCCGGACCCGGCATTCAGGCAACTCTTCTGTTTTTTGGGCCGGACATAAAACCGTAGCATGCTGCGGTTTTATCTTTTGCCTGATCAGTCAAAAAGACTGAACTGAAGACATCCTGATACATCCTGAAAGGATTACTCTCTATTCAGAATGTACCTGATCAGTTATTTTCCGGTATAGAGCCTCTAGGACGGAACTCTATGCCGGAAAAGAAAAACGCAAGTGTGAAAGTACCCTAACGCTTTTACTTATCCAAGCCATTCTGAGATTGTTTTCCTCGTGACACATTGTACTTCATGACAGTGGTAAATGTGAGTCGATATATTTCACTATTATTTATAAAAGAATCCAAAATGTACCAAAAATTTTGAAAATTCACAATTTTCTAAATTTGAATTTCTCTACTTGTAAGGGCTCATGCACACGAACGTATTTTCTTTCCATGTCCGTTCCGTTTTTTTTGCGGACCTTATACGGAACCATTCATTTCAATGGGTCTGCAAAAAAAGACTCCGTGTGTATTTCGTTTCCGTATTTCCGTTCCGCAAAAAAATAGAACATGTCCTTGTTATTTTTCGCATTATGGACAAGGATAGTACTGTTCTATTAGGGGCCAGCTGTTCCGTTCTGCAAAATACACAATGCACACGGACGTCATTCCTATTTTTTTTTTTGCGGACTGCAAAATACATACAGTCGTGTGCATGAGGCCTAAGACAGATAGTAATACCTCATAAAATAGTTATCAATCAATATTCCACATATGTCTGCTTTATGTTGGCATAATTTTGTAAATGTCAATTAATTTTTTTAGGACATTCGAAGGTTTAGAATTTTAGAAGCAATTTTTTGACAAAATTTTCAAAACCATTTTTAAGCACCAATTCAGTTATAAGGTGATTTTGAGGGGCTTACGTAATAGAAACCACCCATAAATGACCCCATTTTAGAAACTACACCCCTCAAAACTGAGGTTACAAACTTTGTGTTGTTCCACAAGAATTAAAGGAAAATGGAGGTGAAATTTCTAAATTTTATTTTTTGGGTATATTTTTTATGTTAATCAAATTTTGTTTGCAACACAGCAAGGGTTAATAGCAAAATAAACCATAATATGCATTACTCTGATTCTGCAGTTTACAGAAATACCCCATATGTGGTGATAAACTGCTCTATGGGCACGTGGCAATGATCAGAAGGAAAGGAGCGCCATATGGATTTAGGTAGAATGGCTTTTAGGCACCATTTTGTATTTGAATTTGACCCCCTAAGCGTTTTACGGAATTTGAAAATACTTGAATGTAAAAAATTAAGTTTCATTTCTTCCAATAAAATGTTGCTTTAGCCCCAAATCTGTCATTTTCACAAGGGGTAACAGGAGAAAAAGCACCACATAATTTGTTAACCATTTTCTCCTGAATGCGGCAACACCCCATATGTAGTGGTAAACTGCTGTGGGGGCACATGGCAGGACTCAGAAGGGAAGGAGCACCATATGACTTTTGCAGCGCAGATTTTGATGAATTGGTTTAAAGGTGCCATTGGTTTTTATTTTTTGAATGATTGTCTTATGTGGGGGTTCATTTTTTGCAGGATGAGGTGACGTTTTCATTGGTACCATTTTGGGGTACATAAGACTTTTTGATCGCTTGGTATTACACTTTTTGTAAGGCAAGGTGACCCAAAAAAAATGGCTGTTTTGGCATATTTTTTTTTTTTTTTTTTTTACAGCATTCACCTGAGGGGGCATATCATTTTTATTTCTGTTACGTTTTACACAGTGAAAGCATTTTCTGAACAGAATAAAATCTTGTTTTTGTGTTGCCATTTTCATCACTTTACTTCCCCCAAAAAATGGAATAAAAAGTGATCAAAAGGTCATACACCCCCCCCCAAATGATATAAGCAAAAACGACAGATCGTCTCGCAAAAAATTAGCCCTCATATAGCTCCGTAGACGTAACTATAAAAAAGTTATGGGGGTCAGAATAAGCACACACTTCCCATTTCCTTCCTGCAGAGATCATAGAGATGTGGGCAGAAAGGTTATGAAAAGAGCTGTGCATGTTTAACAGTACAGCTGCACAGTTCTCTCTATAATCGCGCAGAAATTCAGAGCACTGTGCACAAACATTAAAGGTGCAGCTCTAGGAGTGTGTGCAGGAGCACATTTTTCACTGGCGAGAGTATATGAGCTTTTGGGCTGTGGAGCTTAGATGGAGCAGTATTGATAATCAGCATTCTCTCCCGTATACCTTATTTTTCTTTAATTTGGAACTTGGAGCTGAAGGCTATAATGAACTACTTTAACAGCCGTGAATATGCTTTAGGACAGCCAAGCAAGTATGCATCTTGGAAGTTGTATTTTTACATCTGGAATGCCGGAGGTTAGCCATCACTGCTTTAGGGTAACTGCACACAATGCGGATTACATGCGTTTTTTCCATGCAAATTTTTATACAGAAAAAACACATCGTAACACAGTATCAGCAAAGTGAATAAGATTTGACAAATCTCATGTACACTTAGCTTTTTTTCTTCTGTGCAGAAATTGACTTGTTGAGAAGATTTTAAAATCAACAGCCTGTTTGTGTGATTCCGCACCTTCTATAGAGTGTTTTTTCCCATAGACTTCAATGGGGTTATTAACACAAACAAAAACTCCACAACAAAAACAACATAAAAATGTACCAAACCCATGACAAATAGTGCAGATTTACTGCATGTGTGTTGTTTTTTACGGTTTTGCTGTGGATTTCTTGAGGATTTTCTACATACAAATCTGTACAGGTACCCTTAAAGGGCTTCTCTACAACCTTCCTTAGGTCAGGCTACCAATGTTTGATTGTGTGGGTCCAACATGCAGGGCTCCTGCTGATCAGCACAATGAAGGGGCCACAGCGAACCTGTCAGGGAGGACTAAATGTGACTCAAATTAGCCAGCAAGTCTGGCCCCTTTCAGACGAGCGAGTTCCACGCATCAGACTTGCAGTGTGTGTATGCAGCAGCTCCTAACCTGACCTCCCAAGCACTGCTGGGGTCACATAGCATTATATTGATTTATGGTGCTACGTAACCCTTACAGTTCTGGAATGTATTGTATAACAGTGACATATACTGCTGTCAGTGTTATCCAATACATTCCAGAACTGTAAGGGTTACATGGCATCATAATTCAATATAATGCTTTATGACCATGGCAGTGCTTGGAGGTCAGGATGGGAGCTGCTGCATACTCACACTGCGAGTCCGATGCGTGGAACTCGCTAGTCTGAAAGGGGCCTTCCTGAAATATCCTAAAATGACCAATCTTGTAAAAAAAAAAATTGGTATCCTTTTTTTTTTTTTAGGTCCTTTCTATCTTGGCTAGAGAACAGAGATGAGAGCCGGAGATAAACGTGCCTGGCATCCATATTCTATGGAGTAGTAGATTATATTTGCTACAACAAGCTGCCTTCAGTCACATACAAATCAGCATAAGCCATGCTCCCCAAGAGGAGGATGTCCTTGTACTTGCCTTTTGTTAATTTTTTTAGTATCACTCAAAAGGCAGAAAAAAAGGATGAAATGCATAAATAATAAGCCTATATTACAAATTAGTTGCATTATTTACAATGCGTGGAAGGGGACACACATTTCAAGACAAGCCCATCACACTGCAATTTTGCTAATTTTCTCAAATGAACTGGAACTTTTATATGCATTGTATTTTACAATCTATGTGACTGTGTTTTGCCAGTCTATAATATATTTCCCCCGACCAGGCTGAAGCTTTTCCTTATTGGATCTATAATTTATGTCTGCTTCAATATGCTGGGACTCTACATTTTTCTGATGTATTTCCACAGGCATAACTACACTTTAATTAGCTTCCACCAGATAAAATCTTTCTGCCAGCCTGAGAGTCAATTATTCTGGGTTGCAACGTATGCAAAAATAAGCACTGAAACTACACAAAATGCTCTTTGGTCTCCAAGCATACCATTTATCACGGGCATCTTTAAGAACAGCACCCATGCTTCATACCGTTAAGTCTGATGTATTCACCCACTCGGTCTACAGTCTCTGGACTTAAACCCTTCTCCTCGATCATCTCACTCTTGACCTTGTCCCAAGGAACCTGAAAGACATCTGAAATACATAAGTTACTTGTCCTCAACAGTCTCCATTATAGATACCACTGAAAATCCATTCTCTCATCATAAAACCAAGCAAGAAATGAATGAGAAAAATGTCACCCAAACTGTGTGACATCAGAACGTTATAAATAGACGATTACAGCTCCTGTATCCAGTCACGTGCTAATGTCTAGCTTTTTCTAAATCAACTTCAGACCTTAAGTGCCAGCACAAGGCCAGATTTAAATGATATTCCTGCTCGGTAACAGATACATTTATCAAAGTAGGGGGGAGCAGTTTTGAATCCTTGCATATGTCTTCCATGTCCTGAAATGCGTAATATTATTATACTGCAATGTTGCCTGATATTGACGTATAAGCCATTAGAGAACATTTCCTCTCAATAAAATTACCAGTACTACCTGGAAACAGAAGTCCCTGAGTTGTCCTCTCGTGTGATGGCTTTGCATATTCTATTCAGTCACTGTTCGGTTATCAAGGACTAACAGATTCAAGTAAGAAAAGACAGATAGAGGTCGTCTCCCAGGTAGGGCTGCAGTAAACGATTATTTTAGAAATTGAGTAATCTAATAAGAAAACATTAATTAGTAGACGGTTTTCCTTTATAAAAACTCATCAGACCACCTACCATCAGTCCCCAACACCCTTAGGTCCCCCCTGTGCGATCAGCCCAAGTGCATCAGTTCCCCCTGGTGCCATCAGCTCAACTATCCCCCAGTGACATCAGCTCTCCCCCACCCCAGTGCCATCAGCTCTTCCCCCCCAACCCCGCTCCTCCTGACACCCGGAGTGAGTACACGGCGTCATTGGTTGCTATGACGCTGTGCACTCCGGGCGTCCGGCCTTAGTCTCACCAACTTACCTTTCCAGCAGGGGCGCCGCCGACACTGCATCGTTCCGCGCTGCTCTGCGCCTGATGTCACACAGCGCGTCAGGTCACGACGTGCGTACGTCAGGAGGTCAGTGTAGCGCAGGACCATAGACGTGCTGTGGAGTGACTGGAGGCCCCCTGCTGGAAAGCTGAGTATTCCGAACGCAGCGGGAGATCACAGAGTGGGAGTAATAGCAAGCGCTTCACTCCCGCTCCATGGTCACGTGACACAAACGAATCCTCGAGGATTTTTTGTGTCAAATTACTCGAGTATTTGTTGTAGCCCTACTCCCAGGTTTCCACACACTATGTGCAGCACAGAAATATGTTAGGGGTTCCACTCTGGTTTACTTCCACACTCCAAAAATCTTAACTGCTTGCCTACAGAGAGGTTGTGAGCCCTAGAGACTGATGTGACTTATTGTAATCTACGTACAATGCTGCAGAAAGTTTAACCCTATAGAGCAGGCATCCTCAAACTGCAGCCCTCCAGCTGTTGCAAAACTACAACTCCCAGCATGCCCGAACAGCCTACAGGTATCAGCCTACATCAGGTCATCGTGGGAGTTGTAGTTTTACAACAGCTGGAGGGCCGCAGTTGGAGGATGCCTGCTCTAGAGGCCTCCTGCACATGACTGTGTCTGTATTGTGGTCTGCAAATCACAAATCTGCAAAATACAGAAACCTTCCATGTGCACTCTGCATTTTTCTCACTCCCATCGCAAGAAATGACTATTGTCATCTGCAATAAGGAAAAGAATAGAACATGTTGCATAATTTGCAAAACAAACATACTGATGTTGACAGGACATGGATTTTTTTTTTATGGACCCATAAAGATGAATGGGTCCATGTGCAATCCGCAAAAAATGGAGATTGGACATGGATGCAAGATAGGGTCGTGTGCATGACCCCTTAACAGTTATATCCTCCTGACCCCATTGTGCTGCATGTGTTAAAGGTTATAACGAAAGACAAGTCAGCACACGAATATGAAATGAAGAATGATGAAACTACACGGAAGTCATCCATGTTTTCCGCATCCATATGTCTATAGAACATGTCCTATACATGTCCACCAAATGCAGACTGCAGACCCATTGAAGTCAATGGGCCCGCAAAAAATGGTTACAGTCATGTGCATAAGGCCTAACTTTTTTGTTTTGTTTTTGCAGGATGAATTTGGAGGTGTGGCTGCCTTCATCTTGGTTATGCACTCCTAGGTAACCCTTCCTTTCCATAGGCTCGTTTTAATTAGTGCAGTGTATATAGCTGTAGTCTGCTCTCCCCGAATAAACTGGAGGCCTGCTGGAACAGAGGGAGGAAACAAATCGAGCAGACACAGTATACATGTGGAGCTTGCTCTCCCTAAATTAATTTGAGGCTGGCAGGCAGGGAGAGCTATCATTATAGAGTAGGTTCCCATCCAGAAAGCGGTCACTTGGTCATGGTGGATGGGCACAAATGATTTTGATCAAAAATCATATATTTGCTAAGTACCTCATATTCATTACATAGTGCATACATTATTAGGGCTTGTTCACATGACCGTTGCCATATTGTGGCCCACATACACGGGGCACCGGCCGCGTGCATTCCGCATCACGGATGCAGACCCATTCACTTGAATGGGTCCGCAAATCCGGAGATGCGGTGCGGAACGGAAGCATGGAACGGAACCCCACGGAAGCACTACGGAGTGCTTCCTGGGATTCCGTTCCGTTCCTCTGCACCACAAAAAGATAGAACTTGCTCTATCTTTTTGCGGAACGGACGGATCGCGGACCCATTCAAGTGAATGGGTCCGCGATCCGCATGCGGCCTGGCCACAGTTTGTGCCCGTGCATTGCGGACCACAATTTGCGATCCACAGCACGGGCACGGAGGGGCAATGGTCGTGTGAACAACCACTTAATCTGACATGTTTCACTTTATTGTGGTAATAACTCTGAAACGCTTTTACTTATATAAGCGATTCTCAGATTGTTTTCTCGTAATATAGTGTATTTTATGTTGGTGGTAAATTTGAATCAATATGTTTCACCTTTATTTATAAAAAAATAAACATTTGAACGTCTCTGCTTTTAAAGCAGATTTTAATACCTCATAAAATAGTTATTACCGTATTTTTCGCCCTATAAGACCCACCGGCCCATAAGACTCACCCAGGTTTTTGAGGAGGAAAATAAGAAGAAAAATTTTTTTTTTAACCAAAAGGTGTGCTTTTGGTGGGTTTTGAACTAATGGTGGTCTGTGGATGACACACTGTTATGGGGAAGAAAAATAAATAATATTCGCAAAGAGCTTCTAGCTGCATTTGCAGTAAGTATGACCACCAAGTATTTATTCTTTCAGTGTTTGCTTATATCTTTGTGCAATTGACTAGCAGAGTGCTGTTACCTGTAGTTCCACTAATCCAACACTGTTATGGGGGTCTGTGGATGACACTGTTATAGGGGCATCTGGGGATGACACACTGTTATGGGGGCATCTGGGGATGACACACTGTTATGGGGGCATCTGGGGATGACACACTGTTATGGGGGCATCTGGGGATGACACACTGTTATGGGGGCATCTGGGGATGGCACTGTTATGGGGGCATCTGGGGATGGCACTGTTATGGGGGCATCTGGGGATGGCACTGTTATGGGGGCATCTGGGGATGGCACTGTTATGGGGGCATCTGGGGATGGCACTGTTATGGGGGCATCTGGGGATGGCACTGTTATGGGGGCATCTGGGGATGGCACTGTTATGGGGGCATCTGGGGGATGGCACTGTTATGGGGGCATCTGGGGGATGGCACTGTTATGGGGGCATCTGGGGGATGGCACTGTTATGGGGGCATCTGGGGGATGGCACTGTTATGGGGGCATCTGGGGGATGGCACTGTTATGGGGGCATCTGGGGGATGGCACTGTTATGGGGGCATCTGGGGATGGCACTGTTATGGGGACATCTGGGGATAGCACTATTATGGGGGCATCTGGGAATGGCATGACATCTTATGCTGTGTGTCATCCACAGATCCCCCATTACAGTGTCCCTGTGTAGTGAATGACCCCCAATACAGGGAGTGGGGGGGCGGCATCTTGTTTTGTAATGGCAGCGGGGACCAGGGCAGTCACTGTATTCTACTACACTGGGCCCCGCTCACTGTAGTAATCATATAGACAACGTTAAACTGTAAATTCATTCATCCAGGCTGTAGTACGGTACTTACTACTAACTGCCAAAGCAGGCAGGAGGCCACTCACTACGTCACGTGCCATTTTTATTGGTACCATTTTTCGGTACATATGATTTTTTGATGATTCATTATGGCACTTTTTTGGGGCAAGGTGACCAAAAAATTGCTATTTTGGCACAGTTTTTTTTTTTTTTTTTTATTACGGACGTAGCAATACCCAATATGTCTGTTTTTATTAATTTTTTCAGTTTTATACAATAAAAGCATTTGTGAAAAAAATGTTTTTTGTGTCAACATTTTCTGAAAGCTATTTTTTTTTAAAATTTCTGCTGATCGTCTTGTGTAGGGGCTCATTTTTTGCGGAAAGGGTTGACATTTTTATAGGTAGCATTTTTGAGTACATATGATTTTTTTGATCACTCAATATTACACTATGTGGCAAAAAAGTGACCCAAAAAAAATTGGTTGTTTTGGCAGGAGTTTTTATTAAATTTTTTATGGAAATCACCTTAGGGGTTAGATCATGTGATATTTTCATAGAGCAGGTTGTTACGGACGCGACGATACCCAATATTACAATACTTTAATATATTTCAGTTTTACACAATAAAAGCATTTTTTTTTTTTCTTAAACCATGTTTTAGAATC
Source organism: Bufo gargarizans (assembly GCF_014858855.1). Lineage (NCBI taxonomy): Eukaryota > Metazoa > Chordata > Amphibia > Anura > Bufonidae > Bufo > Bufo gargarizans. The sequence continues at coordinate 340,548 of NW_025334685.1, forward strand.
TCCATTTTCGGAAAGCCATATTTTTCATATTTTTGGGGCAATTGTCTTATGTAGGGGCTCATTTTTTGAAGGAAGAGATGATGGTTTGATTGGTACTATTTTGGGTTGCATAAGACTTTTTGATTGCTTGGTATTACACTTTTTGTGATAAAAGGTGACAATTTTTTTATATTTTTTGCACAGTTTTTATTTTATTTTTACAGACCTGGAGATACTGAACATGTCTACTTTTAAAAAATGTACTGCAGTTTTACACTATAAAAGCATTTTTGAAGGAAAAAAAAAAATCATGTTTTAGTGTCTCCATTTTCTGAAAGCCATATGTTTTTTTTTACCTTTTGGGCGATTGTCTTATGTAGGGGCTAATTTTTTGTGGGAAGAGATGACGGTTTGATTGGTACCATTTTGGGGTGTCTATGACTTTTTGATCACTTGGAATTACATTTTTATAGAGTAGGTCATATCAGGTTTTATTTTAAACACAATTTTATGGTGAGGGGGCTTTTTTTTTTCTTTACTTGAAACTTTAATTTTCCTTTTATTATAAAAAACAACACCACTTTTTTTTAAAACTTTTTATTTTTGTCCCGCTATGGGACAAAAGGGTTTGATCTTTGTTTCAATTCAGTACAATACATTCTATATTATACTGAATTGAACTGTCAGCATCTTACACAGTAAGATGGATCTCCTGGGCTTCCGTAGCTGGCAGGCTCCGATGCCTGTGTAAGGCATCAGAGCTGCCATGGCCACCATCAACCCCCTGTCACTGCAGCGTGGGGGGAGATGGAGTCAGAGGGAGCCCCCTCCCTCTGTAAAACCCACACGTGCCGCGGTCAGCGCTGACCGTGATATGTGAAATGGTTAATCTGCTGGCATCACCGCATACAGCAGGGGTCCGGCTATCAGTAACAGCCGGGCCCCTGCTGTTGATCGGGCGGGTGCAGCTGCTGCACCCGCCCGATCACATCACATACATGCACATGAGGCTGTGGCAAGAAGTCGCATTCCCTCACGTACATGTATGGTAGAATGCGTAAAGGGGTTTTCTGGGATTCCAATGCTCAGGATAGATAATTAATATCAAATCAGTGGGGGTCCTAGACCCCACCGATCAGCTGTTTTTGGCCCGCTGCTGGCATTGTAAATTCTACAAAGGATGGATCCAGAAGCAGAAGGCTCTGTCCACTGTAGTGGCTCCAGGATACCGTGTAGTGTTCCAGGGTACTTCAGCATTCAAGTGAATGGGAGCTGAGCTGCTGTATACCAACACTGGAAACTACAAAGTGGATGGAGCTTTCTATCCAATGTATAGTTTCCAGCGCGGGTAGCTGGCCAAAACAGCTGATCAGATACCCACTAGATATTGATAACCTATCCTGAAAACAGGTCATCAGTATATAAGTCCCGTAAACCCCCTTTAACAAACTACCCAGTTTATTATTATAGACGCATCAGGCAGCTGAAATGACTTCTAGGCACAGAGGCAGGCCAGCCAGTATCCTCTTTAACCTGTGACTCGCGTTCTTGATTTTGCTGCAGGAACCCCCAGAATCAATTATCTTGCTGCTGCTGTATGACTGTGTTCCTGGCTCACAGTCCAAGAGAGCCCTAGTCCAAGGCCAGCGCCAGTCAGCAGGAAACTCAGTGTCTCCAGCAAAAACTGTCTAAGGCACACACTGGGCAACTGGCTACTACTGAAAAAAAGGGTGTTGCTGGAGTTTTAGGGATTTGAGAACAGGTGTCTGGTAATATTTTCATGTAGCTGTATAGTGTCCCCCCCAAATGAATTTTACTGGTGGGCTCAGACACTGTGCTGCCCTGTGGTATTTAGTTTTGCTGGAGCAGTATATTGTGCTGCACTGTGGTATCTGGTTATATTGGGGCACTATTTTGTCCTACACTGTGGTATTTGTTTCTGTTGGGGCAGTATATTGTGCTACACTGTGGTATTTGTTTCTGTTGGGCAGTATATTGTGCTGCACTGTGGTATTTGTTTCTGTTGGGGCAGTATATTGTGCTGCACTGTGGTATTTGTTTCTGTTGGGCAGTATATTGTGCTACACTGTGCTGGACTAGTGACAATATGTTCATGTGTCACGTGGTCTAGGACCATCTCAGCCCCTTAGACATCCTACACCTTCATGGTCAGAGCCTGTGAAAGTGAAGCTAGCGCGAAACGGCCCTTTACTCGTTGTATACTGCATCCTTGTGATGACTTTAATTTTTAAGAGCACTATGAAAGTCCTGCAGTCACTGGTTTCTACGGGAAACACATACAGCTTTTCTTTTAGACAGTTTTATACTGGATGCACAGGTGAAGCAGGTAAAAGCATGGAGATATGGCCATCTCATGTAGGTGGCGTTTGACCTGCGTCAGTTGTTCTGTGTATTCTTCCACTTGTGTGTCAACTCATCTCAACTCAGACGCACTATACCCCCCCAAAAGTCCGTCCTATAGTCTGAATGCTAATTACTTATTTTTAGAGTCTGATCTGAGGTGTGATGAAAAATATTTTTTTCAAATTTTCTCCTCTAATGTTTGGGTGCGTCTTATAGTCCGGTAATGCGGTAATTCCATCACAGTTACTAGTATTTGTATGTACAAAACTAAATAAGTCACAACACATTTTAGACCTATTTAAGAAGTAAATGGGCCAAAAAGAATAATTCACTGTGGCTAGCTGTGTCAGGATTTCAGCTCAACGAAGAAGTGTGGCTTATGAAGTGGCCTAAGTACAAACAGTAGTTGGTGAAGGGCTAGATAAGTCTAGCTATGTACCAAATTTAATATACTTTACAGCATGTACCACTATTGAAAATTTAGTGCTCTTTAGACTGTCTTGTTTATGCTGTCAGCATTTTAAATAAGAATACTAAACCTGCCCGAATGAATTCCTGTGTTGGAATGGCAAAATCATAGTACCAGATATGACCACAAGATGGCAATCTAACTGCTTGTAAAATAAAGACAAATAGGATGTTTGTGATGAGATACAATTTTCTAATTGGTATACAGCAACTCTTTTATATATTATGCATTATTTATCTAAGACTACATTCTAAAATCTGCCTTGATCCATAATCTTACGTCCTTATGTACCATCACACAACTAAAGTAAATTTCAACAAGGCGACTAACATTTTCAGTATGTTTCTTTGTTTCACATTCAGGCTATATTCTTATAGGCAAAAGTGGTCACAGATTTCACATGGAAAAATATGCTTTTTCTGCAGCATAATCCATATTGAATATGCAATTCACAGTTACATGTAAGAAACAGTGGATGTGGATCCACTCAGGGCTGTTGCTACTAGGGGTACACCGAAATTCCGGCGGCCGAAAATATCGGCCGAAAATGCACCTAATCCATTTCGGCCGATATTTGTACATATCTGCCGAAAATAGCGGGGAGGGACTGGGAGGAGGAGCTGGGGGCCGGTGCGTTCACTGTGCTCCGGCCCCCAGCTCCAGTAGTTATAAAATGTGTGCAATTAATAAGGATTCTATTCATGAGGCCCCCTCTGCAGTAGAACATTCAATATAGCCACATCCTACTCACAGGGCTGTTATCTTAATGCTGGCCGGCCGGGCAGACGAGCGGCAGCGTCACGACTGACGTCACATGCCTGCGCCGCCTCCTTCATTCAGAAAGTAGGCCGGGCACATGACGTCAGTTGTGACGCTGCCGCTCCTCTGCCCGGCCGGCCAGCATTAAGATAACAGCCCTGTGAGTAGGATGTGGCTATATTGAATGTTCTACTGCAGAGGGGGCCTCATGAATAGAATCCTTATTAATTGCACACATTTTATAACTACTGGAGCTGGGGGCCGGAGCACAGTGAACGCACCGGCCCCCAGCTCCTCCTCCCAGTCCCTCCCCGCTATTTTCTATTAATTGTACACATTTTATGGACGGCACTGTTATGAGGTGGGGGGGTCTGTGGATGGCACTGTTATGGGGTGGGTGGGGGTCTGTGGATGGCACTGTTATGGGGTGGGTGGGGGTCTGTGGATGGCACTGTTATGAGGTGGGGGGGTCTGTGGATGGCACTGTTATGGGGTGGGTGGGGGTCTGTGGATGGCACTGTTATGGGGTGGGCGGGGGTCTGTGGATGGCACTGTTATGAGGTGGGGGGGTCTGTGGATGGCACTGTTATGGGGTGGGTGGGGGTCTGTGGATGGCACTGTTATGGGGTGGGTGTGGGTCTGTGGATGGCACTGTTATGGGGTGGGTGTGGGTCTGTGGATGGCACTGTTATGGGGTGGGTGTGGGTCTGTGGATGGCACTGTTATGGGGTGGGTGGGGGTCTGTGGATGGCACTGTTATGGGGTGGGTGGGTAATATGATTTATTAAATTCATGAAAAAGAATTATTAATAAAATCATTTAAAAAAAAGTATTTTAAAAGTATTTGGGCAAAAAGGCAGTTTCGGTTTCGGTCAAGGGGTATCCTGAATTTTCGGTTTCGGACCAGAATTTTCATTTCGGTGCACCCCTAGTTGCTACCATAAGGCAGACCAAGCAGCTGCCTTAGGGCGCACCCTGGGGGAGGGCGGAAAAATGTGACATGGAGGGGGAGAAATGTGACATGGGGGCATGATGGCTGACATAGGGGCATGAAGGCTTACATGGGGGGCTGACATGGGGGGCTAATGGCTGACATGGCGGCATGATAGCTGACATGGGGGGCTGATGGCTGACATGGAGTCTGATCTGAGGTCTGATTAACATTGGGGGTATGATTGGGGCTGTGAGCTGAGGTCTGATTAACATTGGGGGTCTGATTGCTGGTCTGACCTGAGGTGGGCGCCCCCCCTCGCAGGTGAGCTGCGAGGGGGGGCACCAAAATGTAGCTTCGCTTGTGTTGGCAAAAATCCTTGCACCGGCCCTGGATCCACTGTTTCATCAACTAAACTAGGGATGCTCAACCTGTGGCAAAACTACAATTCCCAGACAGCCTACAGGTATCCGCACACGGCAGGGCATGATGTGAGTTGTAGTTTTACAACAGTTGGAGGGCCGCAGATTGAGCATGCCTGAACTAAACGATTTGGCTTTGGGCTAGACTTAGAGAGGTTTATCCTGCCACTCCCCTGGTTTCCACACTTTAACACCTGTATAGGGGATCTGGCCGTTAGTGCAGGGGAGACACCAGGAAGCTACCTCTTGAAATAGTCCCAGTGCAGTTTGACCCATGGGAGTTAGAGACTCTGGCACAAAGCACCGAGGGATCAGGCAATACTCATAGTCAGGAAACTGTTCAAGGTCAAAGCAGGCAGAATTCATGCGAATATGTAAAACAAGTCCAAGGTCAAGGCTGGCAATGGAGGGTCAATACAGTAAACAGGTAGAAATCAGGACAGGCAGCAGAAGGTCACAGTAGGTAAAAAGAAAGTTCAATACATGAGAAGGCAGACTGAAAAGCACAACTTCACAAGGACTAGCAAGCTAGAATACCAAATTGCTTAGGCAACGAAGTGAGGTCAGAACCACAGAGTTATAGCAGAAACTGATAAGCAGTTAGAGGCAGCCGTGCAGCAGCACACAGAGAAAGGAAATATTACAGGCTATAGCTACTAGAGATGGGTTGTTGATCCAGGGAGTTATTCTGATTGCCTGATTGGAGTTGGGAAGGAATTTTTTCCCCTAAAGTAAGGAAAATTGGCTTCTACCTGTTTTTTTTTTGCCTCCCTCTGGATCAACTTGCAGCATATCAGGCTGAACTGGATGGACAGATGTCTTTTTTCAGCCTTATAAACTATGTTACTATGGTAGTGAATGCAAAAATATGAGTAGTAGTTTTACAATTAGCAACTTTCCTAATAATAAACATAACAGGGATGGACATGGGAGGACGAAGTAACATTTCCATTGATTTCAATGAGAAAAAATATGCAACCTGTGTGTACATGGCTGTGTCTTTTTCTGAAGCTTGAGAAGTAGCATGTTACTTCATGCTATTAGCAGCGTTCTCTATTGGTCAATAGGGAACGCACAAGGGTACAGCAACTGCAGCGAGAACAGAGCCTCTAAGTGTAACAACACCACCCCAATTGCTCCGAGAGGCTCATTTGCATAGATTAACCCCTTCTACCCCGGGCCAGTTTTCACCCTTCTGCCCAGGTAATGTTTTCCAAATCTGACATGTGTCAATTTATGTGGTAATAACTTTGGAACACTTTTATTTATCCAAGCCATTCTGAGATTGTTTTCTTGTGACACATTGTACTTCATGATAGTCATAAATTTGAGTCAATATAGTTCACCTTTATTTATGAAAAAATCCAAATCCCCCAAATTTTAAAAAATTTGCAATTTTCTAAATTTCGATTTCTCTGCTTTTAAAACAGAAAGGGATACCTCATAAAATATTTATTACTTAACATTCCTCATATGTCTACTTTATGTTGGCATCATTTTGGAAATGTAATTTTATTTTTTTAGGACGTTAGAAGGCTTAGAAGTTTAGAAGCAATTCTTAAAATTTTTAAGAAAATTTCCAAAACCCACTTTTTAAAGGATAGCTGTTGTATGATTATTTTTTGGGGAGTATTGGATTGTGGTGATTAATATCACCTTGGTGGCCCTATTTCAACTGTTCACTGTGTATTCAATTACCCCTTAATTCCACATTTTTGTTCCCTGTACTGCCTGCTTTTACCTGTGCTTAAAATAGGGTTGCTAGGCAGGGTCTGTCTATGTGTTGAAGGACGGAGCACGCAGAAGCAGACTGGGTGCAAGGTCACATTACTGACAGCCAGGGACTGTAAGTAAATGATTAAAGCCAGGTCCTCCCCAGTAGCTCATAACAGTGCCTGGGCTGTGTGCACTTCTCCCTGTCCCTGCGCTTGGCAGACACTCCCTCACTCAGCAGAGCTGGAGAATGCAGAGTTGGAGCAGAGCAGGGAAGGGAGATCTGCCGTCTGCTCAGTGTATAAATGAAAGCAACATGTGGTAAGAGGACCCCTTTGTGCTGCAGGAGATTAAACCTTTAGGGGGGAGGGCTCTGGTTACTGACACTTTTGGGGGGCTATTGTTACTGGCTAGTGCATGTGAGGAGCTCAATGCATTGTGGGTAGTGAGGGCAGGCGGGATTAGCCTCAGGGTGAGGGCAGTGGTGGCCATCTTAACTGAATAGCAAAATTGCAGTTTTATGCAGACTGGTTGCTAAGTGATGAATCTTAATAAATATGGGGTAAGTCAGTCTAATAGTAACTGATAATGGAATATCATGTTATTAGTAACTACATGTATGAAAATTTTAATTAGGGTCTAAATGTGACAGTTATCCTTTAAGGACCATTTCAGGTCTGAAGTCACTTTGTGAAGCTTACATAGTAGAAACCCCCCATAAATGACCCCATTGTTAGAAACTACACCCCTCAAGTTACTCAAAACTGATTTTATAAACTTTGTTAACCCTAGGTGTTCCACAAGAATGAAAGGAAAATAGAGATGTAATTAAAAAATTTTACTTTGTTAGCAGATTTTCCATTTTAATCAATTTTTTTCTTTAATACATCAAGGGTTAACAGCCAAACAAAACTCAATATTTATTACCCTGATTCTGCGGTTTACAGAAACACCTCATATGTGGTCGTAAACTGATGTAAGGGCACACGGCAGGCTGCAGAAGAAAAGGAACGCCATATGGTTTTTGGAAGGCAGATTTCGCTGGACTGGTTTTAGATGTCATGTCTAATTTTTTGCAGGATGAGCTGACCGTTTTATCGGTACCATTTTGTTCGACATACGCCTTTTTGATCGCTTGGTGTTGCAGTTTTTGTGATGTAAGGTGACAAAAATTGCCTTTTTTTACTTTTTTTTTTGCCGTTTATCAGAAGGGGTGGATCATGTGATATATTTATATAGCCGGTCGTTACGGACGCGGCGATATCCAATGTGTGTTTTTCCTATTTATTTTTTTACTTGAAAGTTTATTTTTTATTAAAAACAAATTTTTGAACTTTTTTTTGAAACTTTATTTCTGTCCCACTCTGGGATGTCAACATTTGGGGGTCTGATCCCCTCTGCAATGGATTACAATACATCTGTATTGTAATGCATTGCCTATTAGTGTAGTGTATACACTAACAGGTTGCCTAGGAGATCCAGCCTCAGATCTCCTCGGTTCCGGTAGAAGGCAGGTCCTGATGCCGTGCAAGGCATTGGGAAGCCTATGCACAGCAGTGCGGGGACTCGATGGGCTCCCTCACCTGCAGCAAACACTTTTTATGTCGCGGTCAGCGATGACCGCGGCATAGAAGGGGTTAATCCGCTGGCATCGCTGTAAACAGCGATTCCAGTGGATACAGCAGGGGCCCGGCTATCAGGGACTGCCGGACCCCTGCAGTGATGGGGTGCTCACCGCTCCGGTGCCCGCCCGATCACCATGATGTACTATTACGTCAAAATGCGGGAAGTCACTGACTTCCATGACGTACTATTACGTCACATATCGGGAAGGGGGTTAAACTTAATTTTCTCAGTAATGTGGGCATGGGACCAACACAGATGCCTTCAGCTGCCAAGTGCACATGCAACAGGTCAGCCAGTTTCATAGGTGCAAATCTGCTGACAGATTCCCTTTAACAAATCTAATCCACACACTGCTGGAAAACGGATCACAGATTTGTTGCAGATATCCTCCACCGAGTTCAATGGGGAAGTCAGAATCTGCAACAAGACCGAGGGGTTCATTTGTTAAGACCGCATTTTAGACGCCAGCTCCTACATAACGTTGGCGTATTCATTTAGACCATTTTCTATGCCTAAAACAGGCATCAATCCTTTGATGCTCCCATTGTGACATTTCTCCACCAATTTTAGTCTTTAGGTGTCCAACAATTGTGTGTCAAGATATGATTGTAGCAATCAAATCGTCAACATGTCATGGTTGGAGACCAGGAAACAGAAGCAGAGACCATGGGAACATCACCAGTAGGTGAGCAGTTTCTTTTTTATGATTTTACACATGAGAAAAATCCACATGATTAGACAATGAATACAGCAGCAGGGCACACTGTAGTTCATGGAAAGTTGGGCAAGGACCTCTATGCACACTGCCACTAGTGGTTGTCCTCTTTTTTTAACACAGCATGTGTAAAGCCCCTATCACACGAGCCAGTTTTTTTTATACAGGTGCAATTTGCGAATTGAATGCATTGCACCCGCACTGAATCCTGACCCATTCATTTCTATGGGTCTGTGTACATAAGCATTGTTTTTCATCCATCATCTCTGCGTGACGCGAAAATGGCAGCATGTTATAAATATACATATGGGAAGTTATCATGGAGCTGGCAGGGCAAGATGGACTCTAGATTCCAGCAGCCATGGCAGCAATGAAGCAGGAGGTCACAAGGTAACAGGAGCATGCAGGTTCTTGCCCCCTCCTACTTCTGCTGCTACAGACTCACAGGCACCTCCACCACCATGAGCAACAGTGATGGGGATGCTCAGGTTTTTGTTTTGTGTTTGCTTATGCGAAGATAGGGGACAGAGACTGAAAAGGTGACATATCCCACTGTGTCCCTATGCAGTGGGATACATTGTAGCCTTCTTTGGGAAAACTTGTGACATATACCTCCAATGGAAGGCTCCAAACTTGACGTGTCTCGAGCAGCGATGGCTAATCTCCAGCACTCCAGCTGTGGTCAAACTACGACTCCCAGCATGCTCCATTCATTTCTATGGATTTCTGAGAACTGAGAACGGCCAAGCAAGTGTACATCTGGGGAGTTGAAGTTTTACCACAGCTGGAGTGCCGGATATTAGCCATCACAGGACTAGAGCCTAAGTTCATTAACTTTTCTGAGTGGATAATTATATTTTTAACAGGCAGATAAATTACCTGAAACTAAATGTCATGAATAGGTGACGTGGCTGTATGTCACTGGTGACAAAAAAGGGTTAATTTCTGTAGGAAAGGCCACTTTTATAGTTCACACACCTAGATGTGTGTTCTGGACTACGTGGCCAGAGCATTAGGGGTACATCTCTTGCCCAGTGCAAAGTGTGAGATTTCACACCCAAGCCTGGATTTGTCTTGCCTTCAAATAACATCTTAGGCAGGTTGCTGGCTCTTCTTATAGAGACCAGCTGTGTATGGAGACATATTTTTATCCCAAGGAGCATTGCCAATTAATCTCCATACACAGATGGTCTCTATAAGTAGAGCCAGTATCTTGCCTAAGCTAAATCCAAGGCATCAAACTCAGCAAACCAGAATGCTGGTCTGTACTGGTGAGGAGCAACACCCCAAAACAGCTGTCTATGGATGGATATTTGGCTTGGTTATTTACCTTGACATGTGCCGAGGTTTGTTAAAAAGTCAGACTTTGGCTCATTGGAAGCTACTTCCAAAAGTTGGCCCTAGTGAGATGGTTCTCTTTCCCTGGGAGATACCAAAAGTGAATGTCCTCCATGCACTCGAGTGGGGGAGGACAATCAGCTATTTAATGTTTCTTGCCCACTCCCATTACCTACTGTCCGGCAGTAACACACACTTCGATTTGCAGACTGAATTGGAAGGTGCGTTTAAGATGGAGTAAGTGGAGATAGATGATCCCCTTTCATATGTACCCATGTCATGAGCTAGGACAGCGTGTACATGACACTGGCACCGATCATGACTGTAGTAAACCAATCAAGGCTTGTTTAAAAGTCTTTTACACTAGATCAGGGATGGGCAAACTGCGGCTCTCCAGCTACTACTCCCAGTATACACCTACAGCTATCAGCCTACAGCAGGACATGATGGGATTTGTAGTTTTACAACAGCTGGAGAGCCGCAGTTTGCCCATCCCTGCACTAGGTGAATGAACATCCATACGAACAATCATTCACAACTTGCCGTATTCGACATTATGTCAAGTTCATAAGTTTCCATTACATCCCCTTCACATGACGGAATGTGCCGCCCACAAACGATAATTTGAATTATCGTTCCATTGCTCGAAATGCTTTACTGGATCATTTGACCATAATCGCCCAGTGCTAAATCCCCTAATACCCAGAGCATGATGGAAACTGTAGTTTTTAACAGCAGCAAGAGAGGCACAGCCTGCAGACCTCTGGTTCACATGCATGGAGGAGCAGAAAGTTGGGTGACATGCTGAATGATATCATTCATATCCCTGGGTTGATGGGTTATTCATATAACACCAGATTCTTATCCCTCACAAGATAATATCACTTTCTGCTGTGCTAGTCTGTGGGGTTGATTCAGCGACCAGTAAAGCTTCTCGTGACACTGATGCATCAGCTCTCACAAAAAGCGAGCAGCGGGTGTTATCTCATGGGAGACGATATCAAGAGATTGATGAATACACCGCTTGGATTAAGAAAAAAAATAAGGGAGAGACTTTGTAGCACAGATCAATGTGTACTTTATCACAATGCAGCTGATGGAATATTATGCATCTCTTGCATCATTACAAGTGCGCTCAATCATTACACACTTCAGCCGGGCCGTGCCGAAGATTAATACCTGCCCTGCACAACTTAATCTATAGCAGGCAGATCTGACATTAATTTGTGGCATGCCCACGATGTACTGAGTAATAGTTATACCTTATAATGATGAATTTCTGATGGCTGCCTTGTTATCAGAAAAGGTCTCTGCATTCACCGGAGGTGATTTATTCCCCTACTCGGAGATACACTGCAGGGTACTGTGCATGCAGCCGAGGAGAAATATGAAGAGATTATAATGCATGCACGTAGTGCTATTGGCTGGTCTCATGCATATTCTGATGGCCTCCTTCACCTAAACCATCAAAGTCTTCCTGCATCAGTGACAGATATATTGTGTATACATGGAAAACACAATAGCTGTGGTCATCTGCAGACATCCATTGAATCACAATGAGCTGCCAGTTAAACTAACACAATGTAAACAGGTGGAGCCCTGTTACTGTGCACTTCGAGAGTACAGGTACTAACAACAGACACTGACCCTCCTTCAAGAGTCAGCAATCCCGACAAATCAATTTTATGTTCTATCAATCTAAGGCTCTACATTTACCTTGCCCAGCTTGTCAATGGAGGTGCACACCGTTCTGAATTTGGCATCTGGAACACCACAGGTTATGAGAATTCCATAGAGAAGTCTTCTGTCATTTACCTTTTGGAATCCAGAACATCTATTATAAGTACGGCAGAGTAAATCATGTATATGTGCAATAAATCATAGCAACAAATCGGCAAATAGAATTCCATCAACCTATTTCCTGATGTTTGCCACTAAATATAATACTTCCCCCACATCAAGCAGTGGTGATATGTCCCTTCATTTTCTATCTAAGCTTTTTGGATGTTGAAGTCTGTTTGTGGACATTTCAATTAATTGCAAAAAGACCGTAATGGAAAGCAAAAAGTTTCTTTATTTTTTTCGGCATGCTTTTGTAATCTCTCGAACCTAAGTAGTTTGGCAACGTTACTATTGTTTTGAACTAACACAGTAACACAACTGTTCACGGGTTGTTTATGGTATTGCAGTTCAGCCCCATTCAATTTAACAGAGCTGGACTCCAATACCTGACAACCAATGGACAGGTGTGGCATACTTGTGAAAGAAAGCAGCCATGTTTTTCTTATGCTGTACAACCCTGTTTAACCCGTTACCGACACCCCATTGACTATACATGTTCGGGCCTGCACATATGTTTTAAAAATGTCTGTGCTGCAGATGTGTGCTAATTTTTATAGTTACATAAAAATAAAACCCAATGTACCACTGAAAAAAGGTGCCAAAAGTATTTACATAACCAAATGAAAAAAAGTTATGGCTACTACAACTGTCCCTATATACAGTACAGCAGCTTCCCCTGCCTCCCTGCATTGCCAATAGCGAGCGCTTACTGCTCGCTCAGACATCTCTCACTCAGCGTGCCGGGAATACAGCAGAAGCAATCCCTGATCAGTGAGAAAGGAATATAAATATATATTTTATCTACAGATATTAATGCTACAGTTCCCACTATATGAGGGAGCAGTGAGGGCAGCAGCCCAGCACGTCTTCCTAGTCAGTACAGCACTGCACTGTATTAGAAAAATGGATGTGCCTTAGCAACGCTTATTTAGAGAGCTGCTAAGGGACATTTGTCGCCAAGTGTTCTAGTATAAATGTACGATTTCTCTAAATAAACTAAATCACAAAGATGTTTTCTATCTCTGTTCCTACACATTAGCAAAAAAAAAAATACAAAAATATGACCGTTACACTTTAAGAGTGGAAGAAAAGGAGAACAGTTTAAGATGAGCTGGAAGAAATATGACAGAACCACTATAGTGTGAAGATGGAGTCTCTGATCATTTGGACTCCATTGGGTCCAATAAAAAATTATCCTGATATGTTTGGGCGAGACCTTGTCCATTTTTGTCTGATGGAATGAACAAAAGAAACTTGTCTGAAATGTTTGTGGAAGACTTTGTACATGTTAACTGATAAACTGAAGAAAGAAGACAGGTCTGAAATTGGTTGTACAAGGTAATGCCGCACTTATTTCATAGAATCCTTATGACTTGAAAATGAACAAAGAGACTTGCTGCTTGAAATCTTTGGGCAAGAGAGTTAAAGGGGTTGTCTCATCACAAAAATCTATGGTAAATCATATCAACATCTTCAACTTTGCAAATACTTTGTTTTGACGATTTTGTTTCTCTGTCTAGTTATTTTGAAAATACTGACCCCCTTATTTACTCCCGTTGACAGGGGATCCGGCCACCACTCTCACACTAACTGCGGTGGCTGTGCAGGCGTGGTGCCCCCTCTTCTTGCTGCTTATACCTTCAGTCGAGCTGTTGGAAGCAAGCACACATTGCTACCTGCACATGCGCCCTAGCTCCTGGCCACAGAGAAAGTGAAATGAAGGCGGGAGAGGCGCACATGGCGGCCATCCTCCATTCATTCATATGAGAGTGCACTCCCCATTCATTCTTATGGATCACCGGCGCTCCCTCGCCATCTGCATTCTATGGTTCTTCAGCTTGGATGCAGCGCTGGCAGGAGATGCTGTAACAACGCCTGCAGCGCTAGTCACAGATAGAACAGTGAAGAGCAGATCTTCACTGTGTGCAGGGCTATCCGTGTCTAGCGCAGCAGGTGTGATTACAGCATCAAATCTCGTCTGCCAGCGCTGAATTAGCAGAAAGAGCACAGCTTTTATATTTGTGAGGGTGATGATGAGTGGAGAGAACAAACAGATTGTGACAAACCACTTCCATGGCTTCTCACAATCTGGGGCAGGGACACTCCAAGACTCCCTTAATATACAGTCTGACAATGATTTCTTGTCGGGAGCATGCACGTACAGAGGAAGGGGGGGTCAGAGGGCCGGCTCTCATTGGGTGAAATACACTGTGATGAAACTGCACACTATACTGACTGAGAAATGCTGCAAATGGCTTGGTGAGGAAATCTGTCAAGGTTATCTTGGGTTTCTAATTTATTGCAGATTTGGGAATTGGCTACTGCAAGGTTCGAAATAATAAAAAGAAACAAGATATACTAAGTGACCCTTATTGATTGTATAAGCTGGCTACATTCCACCAGGGGGTGAAGCCCTTTGGTTAAATAGTATAAAAGTTGGAACTTTTCAGCTAGTCTTTGAGGTTCATTTACGGAAGGACGCTTTGCGTAGAAATGTTTTCCCGATTGAGACTCTGATTACTTTTTGCTGAAACTTACTTCCCAGCTGAGGTGTCCTAGTCAGATAATGTTAACCCAATCGGTGATGTGAGTTTTCTATTCTTTATATATACTTAACTTGCAAAAAGAAGGACATCATATCTTTAGATCTATATAATTAGGGCTCATTCAGACCACATATTTGTGTCTGCATCGTTCCGCAATTTTGTGGAAAGTATGCCGACCCATTCATTTCAGTGGGGCAGCACACTGTGTTGAAATGAACATGGCGTATAGTCTGCATGTGAATAAGCCACTATTGCAATATTTATTGAGGGTCTGGACAAGCATAAAACCTTTTTCTTCCTGTTTCTGTGTGTGTAAGGGAAGAGTGAAATGACATGGGGACAGTGACTGAGGGGGTGATACAGTAACATTTCTTCAAATTATTACCACCTTCATCAATCAGAGAGGATATGTGCTCTCTGACACATATGTGGGGTCATTTATTAAGACTTAATTTTTTTTTTTTTTATTGACTTTATTATTATTTTTTATTATAATTTTTTTTATTAAGTCTTAATATCCCTTGCGTTGGTGCATGATGCACCTAAGTTATGCCAGCTCCCTTGCCAACGTAGATTTAGATCATGTACTATGCCTAAAACAGGAGTAGAACATTATAAATGATATGGGCCCCCATGTCCGCCCAGGCCATGCTCCTTTTTTAGACCTGGAGTGAGCGGGAAAAAGTATCAGATTCGGTGACTGAATCTGTGACAGATATATGCCAAAAATTGGCATATATCTAATAATAAATTACCCCCATAGTTTTTTGTTTTAAATAAAGGAGTAAAAAAAGGAGCAGTTGCATATCTAATCACCCCCTGGCCTAATCAACTCCGTTATGGCTTATTCACACACAGTCAGTGTTTGCTCAGTGATTTTCATCAGTGATTTTGAGCCAAAACCAGGTGCGGCTTTAAACACAGAACAGGAGCAGATCTTTCCCTTATACCGAATATCTGTGCATCCTCCACTCCTGGTTTTGGCTCAGAATCACCAATGGAAATCACTGACCACACACTGAAAGGCTTACTTGGTAGTTTGCTGGCATATGGATCACAGACACTCTTAGTCTATTCAGCATTGGTGGGAATATGTGCATGTAGACACATGGCATTAGTGACATGTATGAACATTTATTTTAAGGAAGTGTTGTCCATCTCATGCTCTGCTTGAGTCACACTTTTGGCCAAAAACATGTTTTTTAGATGCTTATTTTAGTAGTCAGAGACTTGACTGCTGCAGGGCCAGACTTGCAGCAGGGATGACACCTGAGTATCCCTTGTGACTGTGAAGGCTATTGCAATTACATGGGTTAGTCAATCAATTATTTGTTGCAGCAGAGGGAAACTAACACCGAAAGCGCTGGAGCGGGATCGCTGTGCAAATCTGATAAATTGAAGCTTCACATGTTCTGCCCAAGATGCCGCCACCTCTCTGGTAGAATGGGCCCTAATATTTTGTGAACAAGCCAGTCCCTGCAGATAGTAGGAATCTATAATCACCCTTTTTACACATCTGGCCAATGTTGTTTTGGAAGCTTTCCTTCCTTTATTTCAGCCAGAAAACTGTATGAACAGATTTGTATCCTTCATAAATCTGCTAGCAACCTCCAAATATTCTGACATCTAGCATGTGGAAGCACTTTTTCGTGTCATTTTTCGGATCTGCACAAAAGAAAGGTAAAACTATTTCCTGATTTAGTTGAAAGGTAGAGACTACTTTTGGTAAAAAGGTAGGATCCAACTTTAGAATGACCCTGTCATCTAGAATCTGAGGGTAAGGTTCCCGGGTGGTTAAGACTTGTATGTCACCTATCCTTCGAGCCGATGTTATTGCCACTAGAAAAACAGTCTTCGGAGAAAGATGTTTTAAAGAGCAATTCTGTATTGGTTTAAAGGGTTCTTTAATTAAGCCATTGAGAACTTTAGATAAATCCCAAGGAGGAACAGTTGATTTCAGAGTTGGTCTAATTCTTGTTGTTGCTTTTATGAATCTGCTTACCCATCTATTCTCTGCCAAGGAATAATCTAGGAACCAGCTTAAGGCTGCAATATGATCCGTTACCTTCAGGGTGCTGGGTTTAGGACCCTTATCAAACACTTTCTATACAAAATCCAATATTTCCAATATATTTTTTATACCACACAGGAGTAAAATTTCTTCCATATTTTGCTGTAGATAACTGAGGTTATCTGTTTATGGCTCTTTTGAAGAGTGGATATAACCCTTTCTGATAATCCCTGTAATCTTTTGTTGACTCTGTCCTGATTTTCCTGAGGACTGGCGGTATTAGGGGAAATGGAGGGAACGCATTTGCCAGCTTCATCTACCCCATATGGATGATCTCTCGGATTTAGGGAGAATGAATCTACTTGTGCATTACCTTTTGTAGCGAAAAGGTCTATTTCGGGATATCCCCATACCTTCGTTAACTCCTTGAACACTTATTTCTTCAGAGAGCATTTGCTCAGGTCCAGGTAGTGTCTGCTAAGAAAATCTGCCGACTGATTTTGTGATCCTTTGAGATAGACTGCCGAGTTTGATAAGACATTCTTTTCTGCCCAGGAAAAGTTCTTGTGGGAAAGAGCTTAAAGAAGAGGGAATCTTGTTCCCCCTTGATGCCTGAGGAAAGCTACTGTTGTCATGCTGTCGGATAAAATTCTTATGTGGTGACCACACAAAAGATCCTGGCTCTGCCTCAGCCTTTCCCAAGCAGCTTGGAACTCCTGAAAGTTCGAGGATTTTTCTTTTGTTTCTTGATTCCAAATCTCTTGGAAGTAATGTTGTCCTATTTTGGCTCCTCTTCTATGCTGACTGGCATCTGTTGGGACTTAAGTTCCAGGGAGTCCCTCTTGAGAGATTCTCCACATTTTCCCACCATTTCAGAGATTCTTGAGTTTTGTCTTTAATGTGAATTTTTTTATTCAGTGATTGTTGGCTTCCATCCCAGACCGAGAGAATCATCTTTTGTAACGTTCTCAAGTGGAACTGACTCCATGGGACTGTCATGATACAGACTGTTATCAAACCAAGGATGCTCATCGCTTCCCTTATTGTACATACAGATTTCTTTTGAAAGGCCACAACTTTTTCTAATACGCTCATCCGTCTGTTATGCAGCCTGGAATCTAGTATGTTTCCTAAAAAGATCTTTCTGTCTGGAACTAGGTCTGATTTTTCTAGGTTCAGGATCCAACCTAAACTCTGTAGGAGGGAAATAGCACTCTGGGTCTGGTCGACCAGAGTTTGAATTGAATCTGCAGTCAGAAGAAAGTCGTCCAGATATGCACAATTTATCTTTCTTTCCTCCTTAAGAAGGCAACAATTTCTATTATCAACTTTGTGAATACCCGTGGGACTGAGGATATCCCAAATGAAAGGCATTGGAACTGATAATGACTTACTCCACTATTCTCCCTGATTGCACATCTTAAATATTTTTGGTAGTCTAGGTGGATCGGCACATGATAATATGCATCCTTCAGGGCCAGGGTGCACATTACCTCTCCTGGAGAAATTAGGGGATATAGTAGATCTGATTGATTCCATCTTGATGTATCAGCATTTATTATGGTCCTGAATGAACCATCCGTTATTATTTTTTTTTATAAGAAACAGTCAAATAAAAATTGCTCGCCTTCCTGATGATTTGGGACCTGAACTACTGCTCCTAATTGTTTTAGTTTTGGATAGGACCATCTTCCAGATTTTCCTTTGTCCTTAGGCTATTTTTATACTCGCGTTTTGACTTTCCATTTGTGAGATCCGTCATGGGCTCTCACAAGTGGTCCAAAACGGATCAGTTTTGCCCTAATGCATTCTGAATGGAAAAAGATCCGCTCAGAATGCATCACTTTGCCTCCGATAAGTCTCCATTCCACTCTGGAGGCGGACACCAAAACGCTGATGGATCCGTCTTGGCTATGTTACAGATAATACAAACAGATCCGTTCATGACGGATGCATGCGGTTGTATTATTGTAACGGATCCGCCCAAAACGCAAGAGTTAAAGCAGCCTTAACCGTTTTGTTTTTTTGTAGGAATTTTTTTTCTTCTTGAAAGTCTTTCTTTTTGTCTGCAGCTTTTTCAAGGATATTGTCCAGCACTGGACCAAAGATGTAAGCCCCTGAGAAAGGACTGGCACATAATTTATTTTTGGACTCCAGGTCGCCCGACCAATATTTTAGCCACATGACCTTTCTTGCCGTGTTTGAGAGAGCCCCATTCCTGGCGGCAAACCTGACTGATTCCGCACAAGAGTCAGCTACAAAAGCTGTGGCCATTTTTAACAGTGGAATAGATTCTAGTATATCTTCCCTAGGAGTCCCCATTTTTAGATTGTTTTCAAGTTGAGACAACCATAAAAGCATAGATCTAGCAGCAATATTTGTGCTGACTAGAGCTGCAGACATCTCACAAGTTTTCCTCAGAAGACTTCCGGTCCATCGGTTCTTTAAGTTGTGAGGAATCCTAAAATGGAATTGCTGTGTTTTTTGGACCCTGGCTACGGGAGTGTCTATTTCAAGACTCTCTTTCCACAATTTAGTATCTTACTTATCAAAGGCTAAGCGATTTTTGAATTCTCTAGGAATAAAAAGCCTTTTCTCCAATTCCTCCCATTATTTCCTTTAGGTTGGAATTGACCGGGGAAATTTTTCTTTTTTGCTCTTAAGCCTGCAAACATCTCATCCTGCAGGGATCTTTTTTGTTGTTGTTCTCCTTCTATAGTTTCCATAGTTTCTCTAATGGCCGATAGAAGAGAGTCCATATGTTCTGAAGAGAAGCAGCATTTCCACTGCTCATCATAGGATGTGGAGGGCATAAATTTGCCTTCTTCCTCTTCCCCTTCATCCGACTGAGTGTATTGGAATTCTACATCCTCCGAGTCGGATTCTAAGTTCCCTTTTGGTCTTTTGGCCCTAGGGGCGCAACCAACCACCAGAGAGGGCATGAAGGATGAAACGCACGCTTTCACTTATCTTCTTATAATCGATCTGAGGTCTGTCAATAGTGACGGCTGTTCCTCCTTTACGATTTTACTGATACTTACAATCACTGCATAGTTATTTAGTGTATCTCTAAGTCTCTTGGTGCATGTAGCACATCTTTTAGGCTTCTTTTTAGGTTCCACCTTATCAGTATTTTCTTTTTCCCCCTAGGAAGATATGACAGACAGTCTTTTAGAGTAGATACCCAAAGGGATAAAGAAAGAGACTGGATAAGATATTTACTTACATGTCCCTGCACACGAGGGGATTGCTCTCTGCGGATACCTGAGGTATCCATAATGTGAGGACCCTGATGCTAGTGGTTTAAACTTTTTTTTGTTCCTGTCCCAATAGTGGGCGGAGAGACATCCTCCATGTGGTGCTGTCATGAAGGACGTCCTGGAAATATATTTATTAATACAACTGGTTGCAGAAAATATGTATGCCAAGTTTTATTTCTATTGGAGTCAATGGCAGATTACATATCTGTGTAGACATTAGTCCGGTGTAACTGTTTAAACATACAGCCAGGACATCCTGGTAATGAATACAGAAATACAGTAAGACATATGCAGATAAGGAATACGATATCAATAAATCTGCACTTAAAAGGTTATGAACACCTTTGGGGCATTTTTTAAGACTACATTTTACTAACTTTGGGCAAAAAATATTTTTAATTGGTCTTTATTAAAAAATGTCTGCAGTTTTTGTCATAAAGGGTTAATTCCAGGGGTGAATTGGCCATAGACCCTGCAGGGAAATTTCCTGGTGGGCCGAAGCCCAGGGGACCACCCAAGCTCTCCTCATGGCTGCAGACCAGATACATAATGATCTGATAATCTACGGCTGCAGTGGCCCTCCTGAACTCAATTGTATTACCATCCTCAGGACGATGATACAGTTGAATACTGTGGAGAGGGCAGCAGTATTTTGTGCTGCACTGTAGTATTTGATTCTGCTGTGGTGGTACTTTGTGCTGCACTATGGTATTGCAGGCCCTGTCTACTTCTGTTGTCCCTGCCTACTTATGTTGCCCTGTCTTCTTTTAATTTAGTCCCGCCTACAGCATGGGGCCACTTTAAGTTTTTTTTCCAGAGCCACTTTAAGTTCCCAATCTGCCCCTGGTTAACTCTTTGCCTATCTATGAGCATCTTACTTTCACTTTAAGCTGTTATGTGGCTATGTATATCCCTTAAAAGGCGTTAGATTCCAGCATAAAACTTCCTTTTTTTAAATCATGGAAGAGGGAAAATATATATATATATATATATATATATATATATATATATTCCTTACCTTTGAATTCCGGACAGCACTTATTTAAAATATATTCTTATCAGTAAGACAAGAAATGAGCTATAATGAGTGTTTATGAGCTGCCTGGTACTAGAGAATCGTGGCGAGAGAGAGAGAGAGAGAGAGAGAGAGAGAGGGAGAGAGAGAGACACAGACAGAGACAGACACAGAGAACACTCCTGGAAAGCCATTTACCGGTAAACTAAATATATGTTTCCAGGACGTCCTCCATGACAGCACTCATGGAGAACTAACAACTTGGACCGAAATCTTTGGGGGGGGGGGGGGGGGGCACTGTCTGTAGGACTTTTCGGCCAAAAGCAAAGTCCTGGTTGTCTATTGTGTCTAGTCTATAGTGCTTGACAAAGGTTGTGGAAGTAGACCAGGTTGCGGCCCTGCAGATCTGATCAATCAATGCCCCTACCTTTTCTGCCCATGTTGTGGCCATGGCTCTGGTTGAATGAGCTCTTAAAGATATAGGGCATAAGTAGTTCTGTAGATTATAGGATTCTTTGATGTTTTCCTTGATCCACCGGGCAGGTGAAGACTTTGAAGCTTTGCATCCTTTATTTTTACCCCCCGAATTGGATGAATAGATTTGCTCATTTTCTCCACGGTTTTGTCCGTGCAAGGTAGGAGAGGACTGTTCTTCTCACGTCCAAGGAGTGGAACTATTCCTCCTTATCAGAGAGTCCCTTCTTTCTCAGGGTCTGCCTCTCAGGATCCAGGCAGTCAATCTCAAGATTTGGATGTTCCAGCGCCCCTGATCAACATTTCTCTTAAAATAGGGTACCATGCTCTCTTGGGCCAGTCTGGCGCTAGTAGGATCAGAGTCGTAGAGCTGGATCTAATTTTTTTTCAAGATTGCCGAGATCAGAAGCAATGGGGGAAAGGCGTATGCTAGGTGCATAACCGACTCTTAGCCAGGGCATCCACTGCCACAGGATTTCCACTGGGGCTTAGAGAAAAGAAACAGTCTAGCTGTGAATTTTCCTTTGATGCGAAGACATCTCTCTCTGGCCGGCCCAATTTCTGGTAGCTCTGTTGGAATACTTGTCTGTTCAAACTCCATTCTCCTGAGTCGATTCTGCGACAGCCTATGAAGTCTGCCCTGGAGTTTTGAGATCCTTTCAGGCGAGTTGCTGAAATGGACCAGACTTTCTGCTCTGCCCATCTGAAAATTTGCTCTGCTAGACCCTGAAGCAACGGACACCTGGTCCCGTCTTCTCTTTTCAGATAACATACCGTTGTTATATTGTCCAACAAGCTCCTGACATGCTGTCCCTGGAGAAGGTGTTAGGCTGCTTTCTATGGGGGTTTTTTAGCACCGCCTTTAATTCCCTGTAGTTTGAGGACCTTAGCCTGTCCTGAAATGACCATGTGCCCTGGAAAAATTGTTCTTTTACATGGCCCCCCAGCCTCTGAGACTTGCGTCCGTAGTGACTGTCATGGCTGGAGTCGTATTCCAGGGAACACCTTTCTCCAAGTTTTTGGTAGTTATCCACCAGGATAGAGAGTTCAACACCCTGTGTGGCAGCTTTACTTTGAGGTTGAGGGAGCGGTGGTCTCGGTCCCAAGCTCTCAATACTGTTTCCTGAAGGGTCCTCGAATGGAATTGAGCCCAAGGCACAATCAAAATACATCTGCATCGCCTCTCTTAATGAGTGGGACTTCTTCTTCTTGAATAACTCAACCTTCCTTTTTATGTTGACCTGTCTCAACACGGGAAGAAATGAATATTGTGTCGCCGTGTCCAGGAGAGTACCCAGGAATTATTTCTATGTGCCCGGTAGCAGGTCTGATTTTTTTGTAATTTATGATCCACCCCAGGTCTTTGAATAGAGACAATGTTTGATGGATGTCTCCCTCCAGCTTCTGTACTGAATCTGCGATGAGCAGGAAGTCGTCCAGGTAGGGTACAATCGTAATTCGACTCTGACGAAGATAGGCCATGATTTCCGACACCACCTTTGTAAATAGACGGGGAGCAGATGAAATGCTGAACGGCAAGCACTGGAATTGGTAGTGGAGAATCTTCCCATTGCTTTTGATTACAAACCTTAGGTACTGTTGATGTTGCTGTTGTATGGGGATGTGATAATACGCATCCTTGAGATCTATTGTGCAAAGAAGAGCACCTGGGGTGATCAATGGAGTTGTGGACCTTACCGATTCCATTTTGAATCTGTAATAAGTCACTCACTTGTTTAGAAATTTCAAATTGATTATGGTCCTCACCGACCCATCTGGCATTATTTTACAAAGAACAGTCTTGAGTAATGACCCTTGAACTGTTGAGAAGGAGGGACCTGTGTAATAGCTCCTAGGTCTAGTAATATTTGCACGTCTGACCAAAGCTGATGTTTAAGGTGAGGAGACTCAAAGTGTGTTAACTGAAAGGTCTGGGAGGGGGACTTCGAAACTCTATCCTGAAGCCGTCTCTGATAGAATCCAGGATCCACTGATTCTGGGTAATCCGTTTCCAGTTTTGCCAGAAATATCATATTTGTATTTATTGTAGCCCCCGCTGACTCCCAGGACTTCTTCAGTAAGCCGTCCATTTTTCGATCCATGGGATCCCTCAGCTATGACGAATCCTCAAACGGAATTGAGGTCTTTTTCACCACCTTTGCCACCTGGATATTCACTTTTGGGATCTTGTCCCAAAGTTTAGTGTCCGTAGGATCAAACAGCAGTCTGCTTTTGAATTCCCTGGGCATATAAAGCTTAATTTCTCCCTCAGCCCACTTCTCTGTAATGAGGTCTTTTAGGTTTTTATTCACGGGGAAAACCTTCAGGCCGCCAAACATCTCATCTTCGACTGAGCGTGCCTGTTCTTCCTCCTCAATAGCCATGGTTTGTCTAATAGCGGTGAGGAGGGGGGGGGTCTAAATCCTCAGATGAAAAGAAAAATCTTCTCTGTTCCTCCAGAGGATAGGAAGCTGAGACTTCATCTTCCATCTCGTCCGAGCAGTATAACCCTTCCTGTTCAGAGTCAGAGTCTTGCAGAATTCGGTGTCGTTTAGAGGGAGGGGAAGATGGCAACGGATCTGGGGTCTGGCCTGAACTCGCTGCCTGCACCTCTTCCCTCACAATAGCTCTCAATTCAGAAAGTAGAGACGACCGCTCCTCTTTAAGAATTTTTGATATGCATTCTGGGCATAAGAATTTTTTATATGATTCCAGAAGCTTTGTCTGGCAGGTTGAACACTTTTTCCCCTTTTTTTTCAGGTCTCCATGAGACTTGTGCCCTGACTCCTTTCCAGTCTAAAGGCAAACTGAGAACAGACTTACGTTTAGGGTCATAGTACCGCTAAGACCCCTATTTAGCCAGGTAGGGAATCTACTTACAGAGACCTGGACGGGAGAGTCTGAACAAGTCTCCTGCATGGCATACGTCTGGACCTCCATGATGCAACCTCCACAGGTTGCCATCAGGGCTTTAAATAGGTTTCCCCCATTTTTTCATTTTTTTTCTTACCGGTCCGCCCGGCTCCGCCTCCTCCTGCTCTTCACGGGGGGGGGGGAGACACACATTCCTAGGAAGAGTCGACCCCTAAACATGCGAGACGTCATCGTTCCTGAGGTCTCCAGCATGTGATGCTCACCGCCATCTTGCTTCCGGTGATGTGTCCTAACTTCCGGTCACGTGAGCGCATCGGCCATCCAAGCCTATCGTGCGCAGGAGCCGCTGCCTAGCCCAGAGCTCCCGGAAGGAGAAGTGACCAATAGGATATCCTCCATGTGTGCTGTCATGGAAGACATCCT
Source organism: Bufo gargarizans (assembly GCF_014858855.1). Lineage (NCBI taxonomy): Eukaryota > Metazoa > Chordata > Amphibia > Anura > Bufonidae > Bufo > Bufo gargarizans. The sequence continues at coordinate 365,309 of NW_025334685.1, forward strand.
GGAAAAAATATTTTTAGGTAAAAATTTTGGTCAAAAGTGTCCATAGCCTTTAAAGGGAACCGGTCACCTCCCAAAACCATCCCAAGCCGACAGTAGCCAGCAGCGTGTTTCTGATGATGCAAAAGTACTGAAAACGTTGTTTTATCCCCTGCCCAGGGCGTCTCCACACATGCTTGAAGTCAAGGAGGCAGCGGCCTCCTTGCTTCAAGTCACGGTAACCGCACCCCCTTCCGTGCCCCTATGTTGGAACTGACAGCCGGCTTTTCGGCAAAGGCAGCCAAACTCTCTGCATAAGCGCTTTCAGTCCTTGACTTCAAGCATGTGTGGAGACGTGCACCGGGCAGGGGATAATACTTTTCAGTACTTTTTTTTTTTTACTGCATCTGCCTTCAGGAAGAAAGGCATCATCAGGAAACACACTGCTGGCTACACGCAGGTACTGCTGGCGGCTTGGGATGGTTTTGGGAGGTGACAGGTTCCCTTTAAATACTCTTACCTAATCAGATATTACTACTTGCTTTTGTTACAGGGTGAGACGTTAACTACAAAATGAGAAAGTAAAAATATCTGTTCTGTCCCAATATGTTTATCAGCCCGTGCCCATAAAAAGTGTTTGTCACATGTATAGAAGTTGGGCGCATTATCACAGTTGCCTATAATGACTCTCGCAGTGCACAGCAAAAGAAGGTGCTGTGTCAGAACGCTCCAAGAAAATTCCATCTATTATCAATTACACAATCTCCAGAAACAGCAGAGGCGGCAGAAAACTACCAGAATGCATTGCACACAAAAAAACATATGTATTTAGCTTCATTCCATTAAGTGTGATTTTTATTTGTTTCAGATCAGCACTTACCTTAATGAGAAACCCTCCCAGTTCCAGCTCAGTGAGTATCTCATACATAATCTTCAGACACTCGGCGTCCGGGAGCAGGGGGTCGTAGTGCCCAGCAATGTCAAAATCCTGGCATGAATATGCATGGTGGGATCAATAGAGACAGGCCAAGCGATACATGATAGATGGGGTCAGATTATAAAACTCATACATTTTAAAGTAGGTAAAGAGTATTACAAACATTGTTTTTATAATGCCAACTGGTTATAAAGCACATCATCTGCAATATATTCTCTTCTAAAGTGACTCTGTATGCAGTCTAAAGGAGAATATCATCCGTTCCAATACATGCAGTCAACATGATCTATATATGTACAGGATGAAACTCCAAAAATTTGAATATTGCGCAAAGTTCATTTATTTCAGTAATGCAACTTAAAGAGGACCTTTCACTCGTATACAAACTAAAAACTAACTCTATATGTGGGCAGAGCGGCGCCCAGGGGTCCCCCTGCACTTACTAGTATGCCTGGGCGCTGCTCCGTTCGCCCGGTATAGGCTCCGGTGTCTCAGCTCCGTCTGTTGTACTGGACTGATTTTTTGTAGGAGGCGTGTCCCTTGCTGCAGCACTGGCCAATCGCAGCGCACAGCTCATAGCCAGTCTATGAGCTGTGTGCTGCGATTGGCCAGCACTGCAGCAAGGGACACGCCTCCTACAAAAAATCAGTCCAATACAACAGACGGAGCTGAGACACCGGAGCCTATACCGGGCGAACGGAGCGGCGCCCAGGCATACTAGTAAGTGCAGGGGGACCCCTGGGCGCCGCTCTGCCCACAGATAGAGTTAGTTTTTAGTTTGTATACGAGTGAAAGGTCCTCTTTAAAAGGTGAAACTAATATATGAGATATACTCATTACATGCAAAGCGAGATATTTCAAGCCTTTATTTGTTATAATTTGGATGATTATGGCTTACAGCTTATGAAACCCCAAAGTCACAATCTCAGGTACCCTTTGCTCAGGGGGTATGGATAAATTAGCTGACTAGAGTGTGAAACTTTGAGCCTAGAATATTGAAACTTTTCACAACATTCAAATTTTAAGTTGCATTAATACAATTCCTTTTAATTTGCATTACTGAAATAAATGAACTTTTGCATGATATTATAATTTTTCAAGTTTCACCTGTAACATGTACGTTTGACACAGTATTTCATATTTTATGATAATTCAATTATATTACGGAAAGGGCTCCCCTTTACTTCAAATGGGTTTTATCAAACAAAAAACCTTCAAACAAATGTGATATATTTGGCTGTAAGAGCTTGACATGGTTTAGTTTTCGCTCTGCCAAGTCTCCTTGCCCTTTCTTTGCCATCAGATCATTGCCAATTTGGCCCTGAGCTGAAGACATAAAACGCGAGCGACGTTTGTCAGACTGGTTGCTAGTTATGTGCAGCACAATAACCCTTTTTAAATGGATGTAGTTAGTTATCACCTGCAACCAGGCAACCTCAAATGACGCATTCAAGGGATTGTCCCAGAAGACAACTTATTACTAGGGATGAATGAACTTCTGTTTTCAAATTCGGCGTACAAGGTTCGGGTTTGTGTCATAAGTTAAGTTATGGTCCGTGGTAGCGGAATCCATAATGAAATTCTTAGATATCCCAAACCTTGTATCCCGAACTTGAAAACAGAAGTTCGCTCAACACTACTTATCACCTATACACAGTATAAATGTGTCCGATATGTAGGTGCTAGACAAATGGGAATGCCACAGATAAAAAGAATGGGGGTCTAGTGACCTGAGTAATGGAGTGGCGGTGAGCATGCACACTGACAATCCATTCAGAGTCTACGGAACTGCCGAAGATAGGCTAGTACAGCCTGGGAAGGCAGCAGGATTCCTTAAAGGGACTCTGTCATCAGATTTGTGCCCTATAAGCTAAACATATGGCCATGTCGGTGCTAATAACATGAATCCTAAACTGCCCTTATTAAACCTGCTTGTGGCTCTATTAGCCCAAAAAACAGTTTTTTTATAAGCTGTCACTCACCTACCTAAGGTGCCCAAGGGGTTTTGCGTTAATCCGGATGCCCGCCTGCACCCCTCACTGTCTGGTGCCCTGCACCGCCTTCCTCACCTCAGCGCCGCCTCCTCAATCCACCCGTCCCTCTGCCAGATCCTGCGCCTGCGCTTGCGCACTAGGCTCAGCCTGATGCACCGCAGACTCCTGGCAGCGGCTTCATTGAGCGAAGTGCGCATGCGCCGGCCTGATGCGCATGCGCACTACGCTCAACGAAGCCGCTGCCAGGAGTCCGCGGCGCATGAGGCTGAGCCTAGTGCGCAACCGCAGGATCTGGCAGAGGGACGGGTGGATTGAGGAGGCGGCGCTGAGGTGAGGAAGGCGGCGCAGGGCACCAGACGGCGAGGTGTGCAGGCGAGCATCCGGATTAACGCAAAACCCCTTGGGCACCTTAGGTAGGTGAGTGACAGCTTATAAAAACCAGTTTTTTGGGCTAATAGAGCCACAAGCAGGTTTAATAAGGGCAGTTTAGGATTCATGTTATTAGCACCGACTTGGGACTTGGGATCAGATGTAAAACCTATCCTGCAGATAGAACATAATTTGTTATTCTGGGACTAGATGACTCCAAAACCTGTTTTCATGTGGTCAGACCCCAGCAATAAGACACTTCTCTCCCCATTACTATTTAGGCTCTCAGTACTTTCTCGGGCAGTCTATTAGAAGTAAATGGGTGGTGGTCATGAATGTGCACTACCGCTCCATTTTCGGATGGGATTCTGAAACTTCCATTTTCATGATAGCCGGGGGTCCCAGTGGTCAGACCCTTCCCCCCTCCCCCTCAATGATCAGACACATCTCTAATCCTGTGGGTGGGGATTAGTGCTCCTAGTGAGAAAACCCCTTAAAAGGCATCTGCCAATTTGTAGCTATGAAACTGTCTAACCTGTTACATGTGCACTTGGCAGCTGAAGACATCTGTGTTAGTCCCATGTTCATATGTGCTCACATTGTTGAGGAAAATTATGTTTTAATATATGCAAATGAGCCTCTAGGAGCAATGGGGGAGTTCCAGTTACACTTGGAGCCTCAGCTCTCTCTGCAACTGCCGTGCCCTCTGCACTTTGATTGACGGGGCCAGGTAGTGAAAACATCTTATCTCCGAGCCCTGTCAATCAGAGTGGAAAGAGTGAAGAAGTTGCAGAGAAAGCTGTGTCTGTAGGTGTAATGGCAAAGCCTCTATTGCTCCTGAAAATGTATTTGCATATATAAAAATTTCAATTTTCTCAGCACTGCGGGCACATATGAACATGGGGCCAACACAGATGTCTTCAGCTGCCAAATGCACATGTAACTGGTCAGCCAGTTTCATAGCTACAAATCTGCTGACAGATGCCCTTTAAGTGCTAACACCGATAAATATTAATAATCATAGGAATACCTCTGATAGTGCAGCGTGGCTTAGTAGTTAATACATTTTGTATTCAGGGGGTTTATATGGCCAGAGTTAATGGCAATAACCATGGTGAACTCAAGGTAGAAAATCAAAGGTTAATACATGTTATAAATGACTAGTTATGTAAATACTCACACATTGATAAAATTCTCTGTAGCGCCCGCTGCCTGGATTGTCCCTTCTGTAAACTTTAGAAATCTGGTAACGTTTTACGTGGCTGATTTTATTCATGGCCAAATATCGTGCAAAAGGGACCTTGTTTAACGGAGTCAAGGAAAGGACATGCATATATTTATAGAAGCATTTATGCTCGCGGGACAATCATCACTGCTGTGATTACGGTAACTGTGCCCATAGAGAATCACTGTTTCTGGGAGGTAGATTACCGTTTGCACAGCATGATCTGCTGCCCGCGATTTTGGTGTTTGCATCAACAATGCTTTCACCCAATAAACGAGTACTTGCTCAATCATCAGTTTATTAGTGGCACCTTTACACTGGGCAATTACCTGGAATGGGTGTTCCTAGGAATAGTCCTTATCATCGTCGTATATAGGCCCTTTAAATCCAGCAGTGCACCTTGAGAGCTCGTTCAACAGGTAATAGGATCATGTGTTTGTACAACTAAATAATCATTTGCTGGCAGATCATGCTGTCTAATCAAGCTCTGCTGCCAGCAAACAATGATTCTGTATGGGGATAAGTGATAGCATTAGTGATCGTTCCTCCCCATATCGAGAGCAGATTGCTGTGTGTAAATGCAGCTCTCTTCTCCACCGACGAGCAGGTAATTGTCAGGAAGGAACCCTTCCTGACAATCAATTGCTACATCAGGCCATGTAACGGGGCCTGGAGTAAGATGAGAGCCTGGAGAACTTCTTTAAGGACTGGGATTCCGTTTGCTTTATTAAACATCTCCCACGCAATTTACACTTAGGGTGGTGCCACACACAGTATTTGGCTGCGTTTTTTTGGTGTATTTTTTTAGCCAAAGCAATAAGTGGATCCAGCAGAAAAAGACATAAGCTCTTTCTTTATATGCCTCATTCACACCCAACCCACTTCTAAAAAAAACTGCCACTAAAAATTGTGTATGACACCACCCTTAAGGTGCATATTTAATGGGTATAACTGTACTCTCCAGGTTAACTATTTACTTTTCCTCCTAAAACAGTTTGTTAATGGGACACTACCATCTGGATACCATTTTCTGAAGTCACTCCATGTGCTGTATTTCCTATCCTGGCTCTTTAACTTCCTCTTTTGTTTAGACTTTTAGCACAGCAGGAAACCTCACTTGACTTTCTCTGTCAGACCATCGACGGTGACCAGAAAAGGAAGGAGGTCGAATGACTGAAAGATTCACATATTAGACTGTGGGCATCTTTATCTAGGCCTATCAGGAGAACAATAAAGATGTCACAGTTATCAAAATTCTACGATCCACTAAGGGATAATTTCTTCCCTTCACAGCAACAGTAAACTAATTAATGGATTACATACATGTGTAGGAATTATCTCCCTGCGCTGACTGCTACACACGAACAACGTCTTGTATATAATTTTCAATGGTACAGTATCTCACAAGGGAATGAGGCGGTGTAGGTTAGCTGCAGAGGGGACATGGCCTAAGTAGGACAAGTCATCAACATACCAGCACTGCACAAACCCCTTTAACCAATTGTGTTACAAAATGTCTAATCTTACACCATATGTCCCTTTTCCAGCTTACGCACACCCCTTTTCCATTAAGCCATACCACCTTGAGAGATTGACACTATTGATTGTTCGAAATCCAGAAGCGTCAAACTGCATCAATTTGCAAAAAATTTTGGTGCATTTATCTCAAGTTCTAGGGGCACTCACATAAGTACATGTGGCCGCTATTTTTAATGAGCTTCTAGTAAGCTTTAACTTATTAAATAAAACAGTAAATTCTTCTCGTTTTAGTTGACTTAACCACAACCTATTGACAAAGGTTCATATAAATCTAAAAGGATACAGTCAGATCATAGCGCAAGGACAGCTTCTCCCCTCCTTGATCCTTCAGGTCATAGATAAGTTTGGAATCTTCTCCATATTTTCCAATAAGAGTTTCCTACAACAGTATAGTCAAGTAGTGACAGCAACAAGCTAAACAAACCATAATCATCTTGCTGGAAAAACAAAGTAAGGCCCCCATTCACAGTTGCGTTTGATGAGGATGAGGCTACCAGAGCATACCGTATCAGGCACTGCCGTATACAAACGTGTACCGCCGGATTCCCATTGACCATAATGAGATCCGGCGGAGATCCAACCATACCCCAGCAAATATACCAGGATTCAGCCTGACAAAAAAATGCTGCACGCAAAGCAATGCCAGATACAGTGTGCCCAGGATCAGGCTACTGGATTCCAAATGCAACTGTGAACGAGGCCTCAGAAATATAAAAAAAAGTAAAAAAATAATAGCTTGAAGCTCAGAAGTTTGACTACTTCTCTTTATTTTGAAACAAATTACAAAGCTCTTGGCAGAAGACTACAATTTACTGGATAGAAGTGATTTGTAATAAAACCTTCATTAACTTGCACTTCTAACATAGATATAGGATAATCATCCAGACAGCAACACACAGACAGTGACCTGTGCCTTGTATACAAAGGAGAGCTAAAAGTATTGCAAGATATGAATACACTATAAAGCTGCTGCACTAATCTATTGTCTAGTCAATAAGAAGCGGTCACTGATAATGCGCCAAACAAAGAGAAGACGTCCTTTGGGTCATTTTTATTGGTCCGCAAAAATGCAGACAGCCCACAGATGTCATCCACGTGCTGTCCACATCCGAATGACCATTCCACGAATTATAGAACATGTCCTATGCGTGTCCTATGCGTATCAATTTTTACTGTACAAAAAACATTTCCTGAACTAAAAAGGTACCACTTGAGCCAATACATTCTAATACTGTATGGAGCGATTGCTCTGTACAGTATTAGACTGAGGTTTTATGCAAATCGACTTCGGATGTTTCATCTGAAGTCGATTTGCTCATCCCTAGTTATAATCTTGATTTTGTTTCTGAAAATAACTTTATGTTGAGGTGCACTGTATATAGAAGGGTTGCCCATACACATTAGAGGGAGGACTGGAGGAGGGTATATAATGTACATAAGTTGAGAATGGGGAAGGATATATAATGTAGATAGAGGGAAGACTGGAGGACGGAAGAGGGTATATAAAGGGAGGAGGGTATATAATGTATATAGAGGGAGGACTAGAGGAAAATATATAATGTAGATAGAGGGAAGACTGGAGGACGGAAGAGGGTATATAAAGGGAGGAGGGTATATAATTATATATATATATATATATATATATATATATATATATATATATAGAGGACTGGAGGAGGATATATAATGTACATAGAGGGAGATCTGGTGGAGGGTATATAATGTATATAGAGGGAGGAGTGTAGGAGGATATAAAGTGTCCTCCCTACAGGTAAGTAGAGCAAGTTGCAGCTAAACAGACCTGGTGTCACTATTACAGGTAAATAGACCGGGTATCAGTATGGCAGGTAAGTACACTACTACAGGTGCCCTCACGATCTGCGTTTACAGTAAACATATAGGTGCCATGTACAGCAATGAAATTGCTGCATGCACACATATGGTATCCGTATTTTGTGGATACAACACACATCTAGTCCTGATGCTGCTACGACACTGCATTCACCAGGCCTGCAGGGAGGCTATAATAGAAACCCTCTTGAAAAGACAAATTGATGAGCAGTCCATAAAAATAAGGGTTTAATAAAGGAAAATATAAGTGTGTGTAATGAAGCAGGAGGAGCTTGTGCAGGATATTGTGATAGTTTTACAGTTCACAGAAAACCCGTACATAAGTTTGACTATACAAAAAAACACAGTATGGGTAGCTAGACCTATTACTTCTTCCCACTGCACTTTAGACAGGCAGAAGGGGATATTATCCTATCTATCACCATTGAAAAATAGAGTCTTTTACAGAATGGTGTTTACAAATCACAAAGCTGTCATACTTCGAGAAAAGGAATTTGATTCTTCAGCGTGATGTCTAGACCCCAGGAAGACTGTCACCAGCACCCTCTTATAATCCTTATTACACTTTACAGCCCCAGTTTCCCCCTAGTGCTATATATCACATTAGCTTGGCCCAAGTTGTCTTCTGCTTGAGAGTTATCAAGGCTCTTGCTTTGGGCATATTTGGGAAATAAATTATATAAAGAAGTCATCTAAGGCATAATAAATCTAGAGACTATAATTCATTATTTATCAAGATATCACATTAGGTAAGTTGTGATCCTGCAGAGCCCTTGGACTCTTTCTGGATAATTATGTGTGTAATTTACTGTACTCAATCTCTGGGGGATGTGCCTGGTACTTTAGCTTGTAATACATTATTCATTCTTGCTTTTTTCTGTTGACTACATGCTGACTTGTTGGCGTGTGCCAGATATTTATGCCTATCATTTTAAGGTTGGCCCAGTAACCCTCCAAAAGTAATTACACAGAAAAATGTAATTACACTGTAAACATGTATTCTGCTGTTCTGGCGGTTTGCTATAGAAGAAGTGAACCTCATTCTACTTCGTTTGCCAGACCAAGAGAAAGCATTTCTAAGGAACCATCTTATCTCTGCTTGACTATCTAATGTGAATGGGAAGTTCCCAACTCTCCACTGACAGAAGAAGTTGGGGAGAGAAAGATCAAGTATGGGCTTCCTCTGTCATCTGTAATCGCGAGGTGCCGAGAGCATGTCGTAAAAGCTGGGCCTAATGAAGGCCCCCTGGCCTGTCTTGTTACTGGTCCTATTACACCATGCTTGAGGGTTATTATTAAAAGGTTATTTCTCTCTCAATTTTCCATGGCTGAGATGGGAATAATCTGAGTAAGGAGGAAATACGCAAGTGGCTAAGTTAGTTGCGCTCAGCTGTTTCAATAACCTTCATAGCAGTAAAGGGGAGCTATGAAAACAGCATAGCACCGAGTTACGTCGTCTCCATTACTGCGGAGGTACAGGGTATCTTGATGTGCTACCATGTTTGGATGGCTGCCATCCACTGCAATTCTGGAAAACCCAGGCCAGTGCATACTCAGATTATTCCCGTTTCGGCCATAAAAAAAGGCCGAGATGAAAATAACCCACTAGTGTATAAAATCCAGCCCCTAGCCGTGCAGACTGCCTTTACAAATATATGCTAAAGATCTTACTAAACTCCAGCGTGGTACTGTAATAGGATGCCACCACTGCAACAAGTCAGTTTGTTTGCATGTAAAGTCGCTAAGTGCTCAGGCGCATACGGGTGTTTTATGATGGTCTTTGATACCCACTGCGGTGCGGAAAGATGTGCCTAATTTATGAGCCTTATCACAAATTAGGCACAGCCTATGCCAGTCCATGCGGCTGCGTTGAAATCTACATGAGCATTAAAGAATGGGGTCTTGCAATTCAATGCAAACCTCGCTTATGGAGCCTTAATAAATGAACCCAATTGTGCATAAAAATCATGAACACTCTTGACTCGGAAAATGCAGAGTATTAAACCCCCTCTGGAATTAAAGGCGTTGTGCAGTGGGTATAGGTCATCAATATCAGATCAGCAGATTGAAGCAGTAGTGGTGCTCACGTGCGCATTGATTCCACTTTTAAAATTACACTGCACATCGCCTCGCTTGGCGCAGTGTAATTACAACTGCCTCTCCCATTCTCTTAAATGGGACAAGAAGTTGTAATTACACTGCGGCACCTCTGCAAGCGAGGCGACACGCAGTGTAATTTGGAAGCTCCAATCTACTATTGATGACCTATCCTCAGGAGAAGTCATCAGTAAGAATGAGTGAACTTGTGTTTTCCAGCAAGGTTCGGGTTATATAGTCCGTGGTTGCGGAATCCATAACGGAATTCTTACATAACCCGAACGTTGCACGCCGAACTTGAAAACACAAGTTTGCTCAACACTAGTCATCAGTATTTATGTATAGGATCGAGGCCCATTCAACTTGATCTGTCCACACCGTAAAAAAATAGAACACGTTCTATTTTTTTGAGATGTGGAGGCACGGACAGAAACACCAAAGAAGTAGTGCTTCACATCTGTGCTTCCGTTCTGCACGGCATCTCCCGGATCCATTCAAGTGAATGGGTCCGCATCCGTGATGTGGGGTGCACACAGCCAGTACCCGTGTGTCGCGGACCCGCTGTATGTGGGCCACAATATGGCCACGGCCAGGCAACAGCCGTGTGCATGAGCCCTAAGATGGAGTGCTGTAAAGCACGCTACCATTGGACTCTGGAGCAGTGGAAATGTGGTCTGTGAAGTATCTAATCAGGCTTCTCTATCTGGCACTGACTGCTGCTGCTCTGACTGCTTTGTGCCTGGTGAAAAGTTTGGTGGAGGAGGGATAAATAAATATATATATATAAATTATGTCTCATTGGTATCGCTGCATCTATAAATTTACAAAATATTAAATAAAAAAATAAAAAGACATACACACCCCAAAATGTTACTGATAAAAACAAACCTGCAAAATAAGCCAAGCCCTTACACAGCAACATTAATAAAAAAAATAAAGAAATAACATAGCAAAAACAACACAAAAACAAAAATCTAGTATCTCCATAATTGTACCGATGTAAAGATTAAAATTTTTATAGCACAAAACCCCCAAATCTATGGTAGAATTTAGTTTTTTTCCCATTTCCAGCCCACAAATAATTTTTTATCTGTGTCTTAAAGGGAACCTGTCACCTCCAACAAACATCCCAAGCCGGCAGCAGTACCTGAGAGTAGCCAGCAGCGTGTTTGTAATGATCCTTTTCTTCCTGCAGGCAGATGAAGCAAAAGCTGTAAAAGCCTGACTAGAGAAGCGCGCCGGGCAGGGGATTAAAGAACGTTTTTACAGCTTTTGCTTCATCTGCCTGCAGGAAGAAAGTTACAAACACGCTGCTGGCTTGGGATGTTTGTTGTAGGTGACAGGTTCCCTTTAATACATTATATGGAGTGTTAAATGGTACCATTAAAAAATATCACTTGTCCTGCAAGAATAAGGCCGCTGTCACACAAACGTGACTGATTGGCTCCAGATGCGTTTAGTGAAACTCGCACCATTTTGCAAGCAAGCTCAATCAGTTTTGTCTGCAATTGCGTTCAGTTTTTTCTGTGCGGGTGCAATGCGTTTTGATCTGTTTTTCACGTGCGTTGTTGAGAGAAGTCTTAGATTTAAATAAATATGCCCTTACATATATGCATATATATTGGCCCTTTTGCATGGGCTGATCCAGGTGGTGTAGGTGTATACATAGAGATGTATGTATGCCCCCTAGTCAGCATACATCTCTATGTATAATATATATGTGTAGGTGGGCTTATTGCTGACCCCAGCACGAGAGGAGAAGACCGCCGCCCCCCCCCCCCCCCCATAGGAGAGCGCAGGCAGCCATGTGCCAGGCTGCCCTGAGCTAGAGGAGTGACCCACGACCTGCCCCAACGAGAGAAAGAGAAAAGAGAAAGAAAAAGAGAAAGAGAAAAAGAGAAAGAGAGAAGCAAGAGGCATCGCTGACTGATTGGCTGAGTATCCCTGCCTCCTATCTTTGTGTTAACCCCTACAGCAGTAACCCCTTCACTGCTGCTTCTGCCCCACAGCCTTCCCCATTAACACCTGCTGCTGCACCATTAACTCCTGCCATCTACGAATCCCTAACCCCTGCCTGCTGCTGAATCCTTGCAGCATCAACCCCTCAGACCCTGTGTGCAGCCCCAGCATTAACCCTGATACCCCTGCAGTGTATTAACCCCTTCACTGCTGCTTTCTCTTGAAATTAATGGGTTAGGATGCAGTACGGGTGCTATGCGTTCACGTCACGCATTGCACCCGTGTGGAAAACTTGCTTGTGTGAAAAAGGGCCTTAAAGGGGTTCTGCACTTTCATTTAACTGATGATCTATCCTCTGGATAGATCATCAGCTTCTGATCGGCGGGGGTCCGACACCCGGGACCCCCGCCGATCAGCTGTTTCAGAAGGCAGCGGCACTCCAGTAGCGCTGTGGACTTCTCACTCTTTACCGCCGGGCCACCGGCCCACTGACGTCACGACTAGTATCAACTAGCGTGGGCGCGGCTAAGCTCCATTCAAGTGAACAGAGCTTAGCCGCACCCACGCTAGTTGTTACTAGTCTTGACTGTCAGTGGGCGGGCAGCCCGGCGGTACACAGTGAGAAGGCCGCGGCGCTGCTGGAATCAGTTGCAGTTGTTTAGTAGAACCTATAGATTAAAACACGACTGCCTGATTACAGTCTCATTCAGTGTATATGGCTGTTCCCAAGCCTGGGCCGAAAATAAAAAAGCCAATCAAACTTGAAAACACTTTACATTCCTTGCTAGGGATGCCGCAAGAAGTATTTCTGTTATGTCCAGTGCGTGCCGACTGCAGCTCACAGCAGTAGGACCCCCACCGATCTAACAGAATATGACTTCACATAACTGGAATACCCCTTTAAGAACAGAACACTTTAAAGTGGTGAGGGCATGGAAACCACGCAACCAATCCTCCTCACTGCTATTAAAACTGTCACTGTATGGTAATGGCCAATCACTGCAATCCCCAAGCTCGCAAGGCTCACGCTATCCATGCTGAATAATAAGTGAATTCATTGCTAGCTGAGTCTTTAACTCACTCAGCAGGTGCTCGGTCAGGGTTAGAAGATAAAATATTTATAAGTCCGTTTAAATAAGCAGAATGATAACGCGGGCATTCATTTACTCTGTCAAATAACTACAAAATAATAAAAATGAAAAAGCATTCAGATTAATTACCATTCTATGCCATGGAATCCTAATTACTTATATCTCTACTGCTGCTACCTGAAGCAGCGGACTTTCTAACTAACTCACTGCAGGTTCTGGTGTAAATTATATGAAATCTGTCTGTGGTTAACCCTGTCCCTCCTGCTAAGCCTCGTCTATTTTTTTATTTTTATTTTTAAGTGCCAATAGTGGCTTTGCAAGTCGCCTTAAAGAGGACCTTTCATCTGTTTTACTTATAGGAGCTAAAGACCTGTACTTGCGGGGTACCCCTCACTGATGCTGCCACCCAGTTTTTTTTTTTTTTAAACATCGCCCCTACGCCCTCCTGAAGTTCTCATGCTCAGTATGCTAATACTGAGCATCGGAAGAGGTAGGAGGAGACGCCAGTGTTTCTCAATGGGCGTCTCCTTCTCCCTGGCTGTGACGCTCTCCTTTGTGATTGGATCGCGGACTAGCCAGGGAGAAGGAGACGCCCATTGAAAAAAAAACTGGCGCCTCCTCCTCCCTGTTCCGATGCTCAGCATTAGCATACTGAGCTTGAAAACTTCAGTAGGGCGCAGCTGGCGATGTGTGTAAAAAAAAAAAAAAAAAAAACAAAAAAAAAAAAAAACGGGTGGCAGCATCAGCAATACAGTACCCCGCAAGTACAGGTATTTAGCTCCTATAAGTAAAAAAGAGGAAAGGTCCTCTTTAACGTTGGAAAAATCTAACATGAGTTTGCCTTGGAATCCGCAGCAAAAGGATGTATTCACACGGCCGGAAGAGCTTCAGTCTCTGTGCAACCACGCCCCCAAAAATATAGGACATTTCCTATCTTTGGCTACAACATCCAGATCCCGGACCCATTGAGGTCAAGGGATCCAAACCACGATGTGGGGTGCACATGGACCCATGGTTTGCAGACTGCAGCTGTAAATGCTATTCAATGGGGCGAATCCTTGTGTGGTCCCCCAGCAACTTTTTTCCTCCTGAAACGAAAATTTCCAATTCACAAGGAGAAATCTAGGGCAACAATTCCCGTTTAAATCGACGAGACACAAAAAAACACTGTAAAAATACCGTAACTCATTTCTTTCAACTTTTCTTGTACTTCTGGAGTTGGATAAAAGAAAAATACATGTAAAAAATGCACTACAGGAACAAGGCCACAGAGCAGTTCATGCGCTTTACAAGAAGCTGATTTTCTTTTTGGGATTCAATGAAAGATTATTAAGCAAGACTAATACAGACTCCCAAAGTGGCCAACCTGCAGTGGTGATCATACTTAACTGGTTTGTGTTGACAACTGGTCATGTGACACAAGGGGAGTGGGCCTATGACTGCCTGCAGCGGTCACCTGTCCTCTGTTGACGGATGTTGATTTCAGTGCTGCAGGGAGAGGAAGAGTCGGACCGGGAGCAACAGAGACCGAATCGAGGAGCAGAGACCGGGTAGGTAAGATGACCACCACGGGTAACTGGATAGCCCCTTTAAACGTTTCATAGATATGCCTATGTTGAATTGTGGAAGGGTCAACATTATACCCTCTACTACACAACAAAACATTTAGTATCCACACGGAACTACCTTCAATTGTATTGGCAGCATATATACAGGCAACAATTATACAGGTTGCAAGATAACAAAATAACAGAAAGGAAAAACAAAGCCCTGCTTGTCCAATCACTAATTAACTGTATATATTCCCTCTCTGTCTTACATTTTATTTATTTTTTAAAAATTTTATTTTACATTTTTTAGACAGTGATACAAAATAAAACATTGCAATGCGTCTCCCATTCCCCCGTCAAAAAGGACGGAATGGGGATAGTGAGGAGGTGGAGGCAGAATATTTTTTAAAATTCCATTCTCCCCATAGCTTAAACCATTTATTCTCAGAGTTTCTTTGTTTATATAAAACATGTTCATACCTTTTGATCTTATTAACGACCTTTAACCATGTATTTATACTTGGAGTATTAGATGAAAACCAAGCCCGTGCAATCAAGAGCCTTACCATAAACATTATTTTAACCAAAAGAATCCTTTTATATTTATGGCACCCAACGTTGGAGATATTAATAAAAATCCAACACTCCACCGCAAATGGGGTATATAGGTATGAATTGTCCCCCAATATTGTTTTAATTCTGGACAAGTCCAAAGCATATGTCAAATGATCTGCATCAGGTGACTCACACCGTGGGCAGTTAGCGGTGTTTCTCAAACCCTGTTTGTTAAGCCATAAAGGTGTAACATAAATTCTGTGTAGAATATTAAATTGAACCAATATGCGATTAAAATTATGAGAAACTAATCCCACATTCACCAGTATATTATCCCAGTCATCCGACTGAATCATTGGGCAATCCCTTCTCCAGGCCTGTTGGGCAGGGGGATATATATTAATATATCGTGCTTTAAGTAAATGTTTATAACATTGAGAAATTTTTATGCTCTGTGCTGGCTTTACTATCAAATCATGCAAAAATGTGGAAGATAGATAACGATTATGCCAAAGAGGGGTACAACAAAGAGATCCTTTTATTCCCAACCAGTCTCTGAAAGTACTGCAGGACTTAATAAGTAGCTTCACAGCAACTCTATAGTCCTGTTGGAGGTTAATTAACTGATCAGACTCCAATTAAGTAAAGCTATTATCATGTGAAGAAATCTTCACCAAGGTTCTGCAAAGTGGGCTTTTCTCTTATTCATAATATAGCCATAGCTGTGATACTATAAAATAGCCCTTCAACCAGGGAAGATTTAATCCTCCTTGTTCCACCGGCTTATAAAAATACTCCAATTTAAGCCTTACTCGCTTTCTCCCCCAAAGTAGATCATTCATAATTCTCTCAATCAGTTTTTAAAAAAATGGTCTTAAATCCATACTTGGGAGTTCCTGAGGATATACAATAATTGGGGCAAAATCACCATCTTTACCAAAGATATTCTACCGGCATTAGATAGCAGGAGTCGAAGCCATATCTTCATTTTAGATATCAATTTAGTTATCAATGGGATCAAATTACGCAGAAGGAAATCTTCAATCTTAAAAGAAATAGTGATACACAAATATTCAAATGAATCAGAGATCCTCAAATTACTAGAAAACTCCTTGGTGAAAAGATCTAATCTGTCTTAGGCTACTTTCAAACTTGCGGCAGTGTGATCTGGCGGTAGTTCCGCAGATTTGGATGTGACGGAAAGAATTTGTGAGACGGAACCGGATGCGGATCCATCTCACAAATGCATTGCAAGAACGGATCCGTCTCTCTGCTTGTCATGCGGAGAGACGGATCAGTCTTGTATATTTTTCCACAATTTTACAGGTCTGCGCATGTGCAGGGTGGAACGACGGATCCGGCATTCCGGTATTTTGAATGCCGGATCCGGCACTAATACATTCCTATGGGGAAAAATTCATTCAGGCAAGTCTTCAGTTTTTTTTCGCGAGGGATAAAACCATAGCATGCTACGGTTTTCTCTTTTGCCTGAACAGTCAAAACGACTGAACTGAAGACATCCTGATGCATCCTGAACGGATTACTCTCCATTCAGAATGCATGGGGATATGCCTGATCAGTTCTCTTACGGTATAGAGCCCCTGTGATAGAACTCAGTGCCGGAAAAGAAAAACGCTAGTGTGAAAGTACCCTAAAGGCATAAGAATAGTCAGACCAGTTAATATCAAGACCGGAAACCTCACCAAAGGAGTTAACAACTCAAATAACCCTCAAAAGTGTGGTATTATAGTATGTTGTATATAAAATAAGACATAATCAGCATATAAGGATATATGATCTTCTGTTCCCAATATCCCAAACCCTTCAATCCTGGGATCCTGCCTAACCCTAACAGCAAGAGGCTCAATATAAATATCAAATAATAGTTGAGAAAATGGACAACGTTAATGAGTACCTCTCCCTAAAGAAATACAAAAATAAATAAATAGAGAAACAAAGCCCTGCTTGTCCAATCACTACCTAACTATATATTCCCTCTCTGTCTTAGGCTACTTTCACACTTGCGTTTTGTGCGGATCCGCCATGGACGGATCCGTTCAGATAATACAACCGTCTGCATCCGTTCAGAACGGATACGTTTGTATTATCTTCAACATAGCCAAGACGGATGCGACTTGAACACCATTGAAAGTCAATGGGAGACGGATCAGTTTTCTATTTTGCCAGATTGTGTCAGTGAAAACGGATCCGTCCCCATTGACTTACATTGTGTGTCAGAATGGATGTTCTGTGTCATCAGACGGACACCAAAACGCTGCAAGCAGCATTTTGGTGTCCGTCTCCAAAGCGGAATGGAGACTGAACCAATGCAAACTGATGCATTCTGAGCGGATCCTTTTCCATTCAGAATGCATACTGATCCGTTTTCGGACCGCTTGTGAGAGCCTTGAATGGATCTCACAAACAGAAAGCCAAAACGCGAGTGTGAAAGTAGCCTTAAATACAATAAAACAGCTACCTTCAGTTTGTATTCAGCTTGTGAACAGCCACAATGCTTTGTCCAGAGCTTTCCCCTGCGTTAGGGTCCATTCACACGTCCGTTGTTTCTTTCCTGATCTGTTCCGTTTTTTGCGGAACAGATCTGGACCAGTTACGTACCCATTCATTTTCAATGGGTCCTGAAAAAAAAAAAATTGGACATTGTGCTGTCCGATTTTTTTTCAGGACCCATTGAAAATGAATGGGTACGCAACTGGTCCAGATCTGTTCCGCAAAAAACGGAACAGATCAGGAAAGAAACAACGGACGTGTGAATGGACCCCAAGGGTGAGCTCACATCATTTACCTTTCCGTTTTTCTGATCAGGGAAAACAGCTGAATAATTTTTATTTTGAGCGTCAGCTGTGCTCTGTTTGCATCAGTATTTATCAGTTCCGTCAGGCATCAGTTAGTTCTGACAGGTGAAAGTCCTACATGCAAGACTTTTTCTCCCTTCAAAAATAACAGAAAACTAAATGGTAATGTGAACTTGGCCCATCTAGATTTTTAAATAGGCTGCATTTGCTAAAACTTGACGCCCCTGACCATATATAGGTGAGAATCCTACATGGAATATATATCATTAACCTAATTTCCAGTCACTACATGTGTGTGTGTGTGTGTGTGTAAGGTGTATATCCGTATTTTTCGCTTTATAAGACGCACCTAGGTTTTTGAGGAGGAAAATAAGAAAAAAAATATTTTGAACCAAAAGACGCACTGTTATTGGGGGGAGGGGGGATCTGTGGATGACGCACTGTTATGGGGGGGGGGGAATCTGTGAATGACGCACTGTTATGGGGGGGGATCTGTGGAGGACGCACTGTTATTGGGGGGGGGGGGGATCTGTGGATGACGCACTGTTATAGGGGGGGGGATCTGTGGATGACGCACTGTTATAGGGGGGGGATCTGTGGATGACGCACTGTTATAGGGGGGGATCTGTGGATGACGCACTGTTATTGGGGGGGGGGATCTGTGGATGACGCACTGTTATTGGGGGGGGGGGGAGATCTGTGGATGACGCACTTATTGGGGGGGGGGGATCTGTGGATGACGCACTGTTATGGGGGGGGGATCTGTGGATGACGCACTGTTATGGGGGGGGGGATCTGTGGATGACGCACTGTTATGGGGGGGGATCTGTGGATGACGCACTGTTATAGGGGGGGGGATCTGTGGATGACGCACTGTTATAGGGGGGGGATCTGTGGATGACGCGCTGTTATCGGGGGGGATCTGTGGATGACGCGCTGTTATAGGTCGGGGGATCTGTGGATGACGCACTGTTATAGGTCGGGGGATCTGTGGATGACGCACTGTTATAGGGGGGGATCTGTGGATGACGCACTGTTATGGGGGGGGGGATCTGTGGATGACGCACTGTTATGGGGGGGGATCTGTGGATGACGCACTGTTATAGGGGGGGGGATCTGTGGATGACGCACTGTTATAGGGGGGGGGATCTGTGGATGACGCACTGTTATAGGGGGGTGATCTGTGGATGACGCACTGTTATAGGGGGGGGATCTGTGGATGACGCACTGTTATAGGGGGGGGGATCTGTGGATGACGCACTGTTATCGGGGGGGATCTGTGGATGACGCACTGTTATGGGGGGGAAGGGGGAATCTGTGGATGACGCACTGTTATCAGGGGGGGGGGGGAAATCTGTGGATGACACTCTGTGGGCGACACCGAGGGGGGCTCTGTGGGCGACAGATCCCCATAAGTGTCATCTACAGATCGCCCATCAGATGCATCAGTGTGGAGGGAGGAGGCGGATACACTCATGGCAGGGACCGTTGCAGTGACTCTACTCTAATACACCGGGCCCCGCAACTCATCAAGAGAATGCCAAGAAGCTCATCAAGAGAATGCCAAGAGTGTGCAAAGCAGTAATCAAATCAAAAGGTGGCTACTTTGAAGAACCTAGAATATGATATATTTTCAGCTGTTTCACACTTTTTTGTTATGTATATAATTCCACGTGTTAATTCATAGTTTTGATGCCTTCAGTGTGAATCTACAATTTTCATAGTCATGAAAATAAAGAAAACTCTTTGAATGAGAAGGTGTGTCCAAACTTTTGGTCTGTACTGTATATATATATAATAATAATAATGCACTTATATAGCGCTGCTATATTTTTCAGCGCTTTAAAGACATTGGCATCAAGAAGTCCCCAAAGTGTGGGAGGAAACCAGAGTACCCAGAGGAAACTCACACAAACACGGGGAGAACATAAAAACTCCATACAGATGTTGTCCTTGTTCGGATTAGGATTTAGGACCCCAGCGCTAACCCCTGAGCCACCGCTACCTATATACACTATTCACAAAAAGGGATATTTGGCTTTCGGGTGAAATTTATGGAAAATGAAGAGAAGATCGAAAACAAAAAGATCACGCTACAGTGATAGTAGAAGCATGCAATGGTGATTTCATCATCTCAAACAATTTATTAAAACAAAAGCCAACAACAGCGGTGGGTATACCCTCACAAACAAACATGTTATGTGGCCTTGAGCATCAATTACAGCTTCACTATGATGTCTCATGCTGTTCACAAGTCAACTTATTGTCTGCTGAGGCATGGCATCCCACTTTTCTTGAAGGGCGGCCCTCAGGTCATTGAGGTTCTGGGATACATAGTTACGAGTCTCTACACGGCGACTCAGCTGATCCTATAGGTTTTCAATGGGATTCGGGGTTGGAGAAAGTGCAGACCACATCATTTGAGGTACCCCAGTCTCCAGCCATTCCCTAATGATGCTACCGCGATGAGCTGGCACATTGTCGTTAATGAAGATGAAATTAGGCCTGTGCTGTTCATGCAACGGCACAATAACTGGATTAATGATGTTATTCAAGTAGTATAGGCTTATCACTGTACTATTCACAAAGTGTAGGGCAGTTCTGTCTTGACTGGACACCCCTGCCCACACTGTAACACCACCACCAAAGGCTTGTCTGGTGACAACAGTGGCTGATACACAGGGCTCTCCTTGACATCTCCAACATTATTGGCAGCTATCATTTCTGCTCAGCGTGAATCGACTTATCAGTGAACAGCACTGAGGCCCACTTGTCCCTTGTCCAGTGTAGATTCTTCCTGACCCATGCAAGATGATGACTCCTGTGGTCAGGTACCCTTGCAGGTCGTCTAGCATGCAGACCACGCACATTTGGGTGCCTCTTACCTCCTTTAAATGTGCCTGTATTTGTGTGGCATTCAACTTATAGTTCCTCAGGGCATTGTTCACAATGAAACGGACATCAGTGTGGGATGTGGCCAAAGGACGTCCACTTCTATGCCTTTCTGTGACCCTTCCAGTCTCTCTGTAGAAACCCGATGATGACACTCTATGACACGTTAAGCTCAGTGGCCACTTCCGTCTGAGAACATCCTGCTTGAAGCCTCGCAATGGCGAGGTATTGTTGATCAATTTTTAGGTGCCGTCTTGGTCTCATGATGTCAAAATGTAAACAGCTTGATGAGGAGAACTGTTTAAATACCAATTCTAATTGAACCAGGAAATTTTTAGGGCGATTCATGGGTCAAACACCTGTTGTTAATTGTGCCGTTAACCTCCTTGTAAGAGAACCGCAAATTGTGCAAAAAGTACTGAAACACTGAATGTGTGTATTCAAATGTTTAGAGAAGGTCAGATTAAGTTCACCTGTAAAAGTTATAGCACATTTTAGGTTCATGCTGAAATTTCACAAACAAGCCAAATATCCCTAACTTTTTGTCAGTAGGGTATATATCTGTACACACACCCCATATTCTTCGCAGAGTACAAGTCAAAAGTTGGGAGACACCTTTTTTTCTACATTGTAAATTCATATTGAACACATAAAGATGAAGGAACACAGAAGCAAGTAGAAATAAAAAAGCGTTAAACCAGAATATATTTTAGATTCTCGAAAGTAGCTGCTTTTTGCTTTGATGGCAGCTTTTCACACTGTTCGTATTCTCTCAATATGCTAAATGTTGTCACCTGAAATTTTGTTGAGCACTTGTTGGCTGCTTTTCCTTTAATCCAACTCATCCCAAACAATTTCATGTGAGTTAAGATCGGGTGATTGTGGAGGACATGTTATCTGATAGGGATACTATATTACCCTCCTTCCTGGTCAAATAGTCCTTACACAGCCTGGAGGTGTGGTTGGGGTCATTGTACTGTTGCAAAAAATAAATAAAAATGATGGTCCCACTAAGTGCAAACCAGATTGGATGGCATGCCACTGAAGAAATCTGTGGTAGCCCAGCTGCTTAAAGGGGTTATCTGGGAATTTGATATTGATGGCATATCCTCTTTTCCTTAATGTTTCACGGTGGGAACCAAACATGTAGAAACCATCCACTCATGTTTTCACAAAGACATGTGGTTGGAACTAAAAATCTCAAATTTGACTCATCAGACCAAAGAACAGATTTTCACTGGTTTAACCACCTCCGGACCGCCTAACGCAGATGTGCGGTCCGGAGGTGGCAGCGCTGCGCACAGTCACGCATATACGCGTCATCTCGCGAGACGCGAGATGACGCGAATATGCGCGAGCGCATGCGCAGTTCGCGCCGGCATTTCGCACAGGAGTATTTCGTCAGCAACCTGCCAGCCAATGATCGTGGCTGGCAGGTTGCTGATTTTTAAAAAATCCAATCAAAGTGCCAGATAGCAGATCATATTTGTAAATATGATCTGTTATATGGCTGCCTGCTCCTCTGCTGGTTCTTTTCGTCGTTTGGATCCAGCAGAGGAGCAGGCTTCACAGTGAGTACACCAAACACTACACTATAGCCCCTGATCACCCCCCTGAACCCCAATTAACCCTTTGATCACCCCTGTCAATCACAAGTGAAAAGAAAAAAGTGATCAGTGCAAACTGTCACTTTTTTTTTTCACTGTTATTGACCGTTAGGTTTTAGGTATAGTTTAGGTCCCTTGGTTAGGTAGTTAGCGATCAGTTAGCGCCCAGCCCACCGCACCGCAGTCCGTTATTCGCTGATTAGCGTATCGCTAATCAGCATTTGTACTTTTATAGTATCTGGAAGTGATCAAAACTGATCACGGTCAGATCTATAATAGTACTAGTGTCACTTTAGTTCGCCCTCCACCCAAAACGCAGTGTTTGTCCGATCAGGCCTGATCGGTCGCCCACACGTGCGTTCGCCCACACCCGCCCCACCGCAGTGACAAAACAAAAAATTTTTTGATCACTGCACATTCACTTTACACGCACTGCGGCGATAAAAAAAATCAGTTTTGATATTTTTTATCAACCGCAGCGGCCTCCGGTACTTCGCTAGCCTCCCCTTTGTAAGACAGGCTTGCTTTTTTTTTCTTGGGTAGTCTCAGGGAATACCCCTAAATTTAGTTGCCCACATGTCTAACAGGGGGTATTCTTCTGAAGAGGCCTACAGGCTTATGACCCAGTCGGATGAGGAGTGGGAACCCTCATCTGATGAATCCAGCGGGTCAGAATACGAACCTGTAGAAAGCAGTGGCTCTCTGACCCAAAGTTCGGACGAGGAGGCTGAGGTCCCTGATACCACCAGGCGTACCCGGCCCCGTGTCGCTAGACCGCAGGTTGCGCAGGATCCGCTTCAAGAGCAGCAGAGTGGGGCTGGTGCTGTCGGATTACGTGGTGAGGCATACACCAGCAGCCCAGCCCTCCCTGGACCTAGTACCAGCACTGCCGTACAACCTGGTGAAGTAGCGAGCACCAGAAGGGCAGTTGAAGCTGGTACGGTGGCACGTGCAGTAGTGACCCCGTCGCAGCCACCGCAAAGACGTGCCCGTAGAGCCCCTAGAATCCCAGAGGTGCTGGCAAACCCTGATTGGCAGTCCCCAACTTCAGCCGCACCTGTAGTTTTCCCTTTCACTGCCCAGTCTGGAGTTCGGGTTGAGACAGCTCAGATCGGTTCGGCCCTGGGATTTTTTGAGCTGTTCTTGACTGCGGAGCTTTTAGACATAGTTGTGGCCGAAACAAACAGGTATGCCACACAATTTATCACCGCTAACCCGGGAAGCTTTTATGCCCAGCCTTTCCGGTGGAAACCAGTCCAAGTTTCCGAACTTAAAACTTTTCTGGGCCTCCTCAACATGGGCCTGACAAAAAAGCATGAATTGCGGTCATATTGGTCCACGAACCCGATTCATCACATGCCCATGTTCTCTGCTGCCATGTCCAGGGCACGTTTTGAGGCCATCCTGCACTTTAGTGACAACACCGCCTCCCGTCCCAGGGGCCACCCTGCTTTTGACCGGCTCCACAAAATTCGGCCCCTCATAGACCATTTCAACCAGAAATTTGCAGATATTTATACCCCCGAGCAAAACATCTGCATAGACGAGTCCCTGATACATTTTACCGGGCGCCTTGGCTTCAAACAATACATCCCAAGCAAGCGCGCCCAGTATGGGGTCAAATTGTATAAGCTCTGTGAAAGGGCCACAGGCTATACCCACAAATTTCGGGTCTATGAGGGAAAAAATCAGACCCTGGAGCCGGTCGGTTGCCCTGACTACCTGGGGAGCAGTGGGAAGACAGTTTGGGACTTGGTGTCACCCTTATTCGGCAAGGGGTACCATCTTTATGTGGACAATTTTTACACAAGTGTGGCCCTCTTTAGGCATTTGTTTCTAGAACGGATTGGCGCCTGTGGTACCGCGCGAACTAGTCGCGCGGGCTTCCCCCAACGGCTCGTTACCACCCGTCTTGCAAGGGGGCAGAGGGCCGCACTGTGTAACGAAGAACTGCTCGCGGTGAAATGGAGAGACAAGCGTGACGTTTACATGCTCTCCTCCATTCACGCAGACACGACAATACAAATTGAGCGAGCAACCTGTGTCATTGAAAAGCCCCTCTCAGTCCACGACTATAACCTCCACATGGGAGGGGTCGACTTCAATGACCAGATGTTGTCTCCGTATTTAGTTTCCCGACGCACCAGACGCTGTTATAAGAAGGTGTCTGTATATTTAATTCAATTGGCTCTGTACAATAGTTTTGTTCTCTACAGTAAGGCTGGGAGAACTGGATCCTTCCTCAAATTTCAGGAAGAGATCATCGAGAACCTCCTGTATCCAGGAGGTTCCGTGGCCCCAACCACCAGTGTAGTTAGCCGTCTACACGAGCGACATTTCCCCAATGTCGTTCCTGGTACCTCAACCCAACCGTCACCCCGAAAAAGATGTCGTGTCTGTAGCAGGAGTGGAATAAGGCGTGACACCCGCTATTTCTGTCCTGACTGTCCGGACCACCCTGCCCTATGCTTTGGAGAGTGTTTCCGGAAGTACCACTCACAGGTACACTATTAGCATAGGGATCATCTCACCAGGACAGGCACACAGGGCTATTAGGGCCCATTCACTCACTGCTGCTGCAAACGTCTCCTTTCACATGGGACAAAGTGCATAACGCACTTCGCCACATCTTTGGGCGATTTGCGCTTTGCACATTGACCCATGGGGAAGGAGAGGTTTGTTCTATAAAGGTAAAAAAAAAAAACAAAAAAAAAAAACACACCAGTAAGCAAACACGTTAATGTTCAGTTAAAAAAGTTAAAGTTTATATGTTCTGTTGCAAAGTTAATAAAATTATTGCGTTGCGGCCTGGTTTTTTCTTTTTTTACCTTCCAGGTGGACCAACCGATTGACTAGCTGCAGCACCGATGTGCATTCTGACAGAAGCATTGCGCTGCTGTCAGATTACACGCAAGTCGGTGTATGCGGCGCTGCAAGACGGGATTTTCTCCTCTGCAGTGACAGATACGTTTGCCGAGGCATACGAGCTGAGGAGGAGGCGGCGTTCCTATGTTTTGGCAAGCACTTTGTATATATATATATATATATATAAAAAAAAAATTAAAAAAAATCCCGGCAATGATTTATTCATCCACATCGATTGATGTAAATGGAGAAATCTGGTTTGCCAGGGCATACGAGCTAAGTGGGTATGGATGTAGGGCGGAGCTCCTATGTCCTGGCAGACGCCTTTCCCCTCCATTTTTTTTTTTTGGCAGAGATTTTTTCATCCACATTGATCGATGCGAATGAAGAAATCTGTGCCGTTCATTTTTTTCTTTCAGCCCAGAGGCTGAACGGAAAAAAAAAATCTCATTACCTGTATGCTCAATATAAGGAGAATAGCAGAAACTCCTAATGCTGGCCATACATGTAATGATTGCGGAGACCCTCAAATGCCAGGGCAGTACAAACACCCCACAACTGACCCCATTTTGGAAAGAAGACACCCCAAGGTATTTGCTGAGGGGCATATTGAGTCCATGAAAGATTTAAATTTTTGTCCTAAGTTAGCGGAAAGTGAGACTTTGTGAGAAAAAAAAAAAAAAATCAATTTCCGCTAACTTATGCAAAAAAAAAAAAATTCTATGAACTTGCCAGGCCCCTCATTGGATACCTTGGGGTGTCTTCTTTCCAAAGTGGGGTCACATGTGGGGTATTTATACTGCCCTGGCTTTTTAGGGGCCCTAAAGCGTGAGAAGAAGTCTGGGATCCAAATGTCTAAAAATGCCCTCCTAAAAGGAATTTGGGCCCCTTTGCGCATCTAGGCTGCAAAAAAGTGTCACACATCTGGTATCGCCGTACTCAGGAGAAGTTGGGGAATGTGTTTCGGGGTGTCATTTTACATATACCCATGCTGGGTGAGAAAAATATCTTGGTCAAATGCCAACTTTGTATAAAAAAATGGGAAAAGTTGTCTTTTGCCAAGATATTTCTCTCACCCAGCATGGGTATATGTAAAATGACACCCCAAAACACATTGCCCAACTTCTCCTGAGTACGGCGATACCAGATGTGTGACACTTTTTTGATGCCAAGGTGGGCAAAGGGGCACATATTCCAAAGTGCACCTTTCGGATTTCACCGGTCATTTTTTACAGATTTTGATTGCAAAGTACTTCTCACACATATGGGCCCCTAAATTGCCAGGGCAGTATAACTACGCCACAAGTGACCCCATTTTGGAAAGAAGACACCCCAAGGTATTCTGTGAGGGGCATGGCGAGTTCCTAGAATTTTTTATTTTTTGTCGCAAGTTAGTGGAATATGAGACTTTGTAAGGAAAAAAGAGAAAAAAAAAAAATCATCATTTTCCGCTAACTTGTGACAAAAAATAAAAAATTCTAGGAACTCGCAGTGCCCCTCACGGAATACCTTGGGGTGTCTTCTTTCCAAAATGGGGTCACTTGTGGCGTAGTTATACTGCCCTGGCAATTTAGGGGCCCAAATGTGTGAGAAGTACCTTGCAATCAAAATGTGTAAAAAATGGCCTGCAAAATCTGAAAGGTGCACTTTGGAATATGTGCCCCTTTGCCCACCTTGGCAGCAAAAAAGTGTGACACATCTGGTATCGCCGTACTCAGGAGAAGTTGGGGAATGTGTTTTGGGGTGTCATTTTACATATACCCATGCTGGATGAGAGAAATATCTTGGCAAAAGACAACTTTTCCCATTTTTTTATACAAAGTTGGCATTTGACCAAGATATTTTTCTCACCCAGCATGGGTATATGTAAAATGACACCCCAAAACACATTCCCCAACTTCTCCTGAGTACGGCGATACCAGATGTGTCACACTTTTTTGCTGCCAAGGTGGGCAAAGGGGCACATATTCCAAAGTGCACCTTTTGGATTTCGCAGGCCATTTTTTACACATTTTGATTGCAAAGTTCTTCTCACACATTTGGGCCCCTAAATTGCCAGGACAGTATAACTACCCCACAAGTGACCCCATTTTGGAAAGAAGACACCCCAAGGTATTCTGTAAGGGGCATGGTGAGTTCCTAGAATTTTTTATTTTTTGTCGCAAGTTAGTGGAATATGAGACTTTGTAAGAAAAAATAAAAAAATAAAATCATCATCATTTTCCGCTAACTTGTGACAAAAAATAAAAAGTTCTATGAACTCACTATGCCCATCAGCGAATACCTTAGGGTGTCTACTTTCCGAAATGGGGTCATTTGTGGGGGTTTTCTACTGTTTGGGCATTGTAGAACCTCAGGAATCATGACAGGTGCTCAGAAAGTCAGAGCTGCTTCAAAAAGCGGAAATTCACATTTTTGTACCATAGTTTGTAAATGCTATAACTTTTACCCAAACCATTTTTTTTTTGCCCAAACATTTTTTTTTTATCAAAGACATGTAGAACAATAAATTTGGCGAAAAATTTATATATGGATGTCGTTTTTTTTGCAAAATTTTACAGCTGAAAGTGAAAAATGTCATTTTTTTGAAAAAAAAATCGTTACATTTTGATTAATAACAAAAAAAGTAAAAATGCCAGCAGCAATGAAATACCACCAAATGAAAGCTCTATTAGTGAGAAGAAAAGGAGGTAAAATTCATTTGTATGGTAAGTTGCATGACCGAGCGATAAACGGTGAAAGTAGTGTAGTGCCGAAGTGTAAAAAGTGCTCTGGTCATGAAGGGGGTTTCACCTAGTGGGGCTGAAGTGGTTAATCCCCATTGCTTGGGTTTCTTTGCCCCAGTAATTTTATTCTTATTGTTGCTCCTCACTAGTGGCTTCTTTGCAGCAATATGAATATAAAGGCCTCTCAGACTTTATTGAACAATTGATGCTGAAATGTGTCCGGTACTTGATCTCTGTAAAGCATTGATGGTTTTCATGACAGCACTCGTGGGTATCGTCAAAGTTCTGGAAATTTTCCAGATTGACTGACCTTCAAGTATTAAAGTAATGATGGGCAGTCGTTTCTCTTTACTTAGCTGAGTAGTTCTTGCCATAAGGTGGATTAGAACAGTAGTAGAATAGGGCTAAACACTGTAAAGAACCATGTACCAATCCAATCTATGCGAGCACAACGGATAGTCTCAATCATATTATGAAATCTCAAATAAATTATGAAAGCAAGAAGTTCTACAAATTAACTCATGACGAAGCATGCCTGTTAACTGTAAACTACTCAATGCCAAGTGTGTGCAAAAATGTCAAAGCAAAAGGGGGTTACTTTGAAGAATCTAAAGAACATAACATATACTGTTTTTGTTAAAAAAATTGAACGTTTCCATGTCCAATATGAATCTACAATGTAGAAAAAATAAATAAAAAAATGAATAAGAAAAACAATTGAATGAAAAGTTGTATCCAAACTTTTGTACTTCTACTGTAATATACACACACACAAACTTATTCATAGATATACACAATGATGTTTGAAAGTTTGTGAACCCTTCAGAATGTTTAAAATTTATGCATAAATTTGACCAAAAACGGCATCAGATCTTTACAAAAGTCCTAAAAGTAGATAAAGATAAACTAATCAAACAAATTGATCCAATATCACAAATGCGAGTGGCAAAAGTATGTGAAACTTTAAGGCAATTTCGCATAGTTGTATTCAGTCCGTGAAATATGCTCTGTGTGACAGCAGTATTTCCCATACTGAATGCTGCTCCTTTGACATAGTGATATGATGATTTATAATTTGTGTTGATCGAGCACCAAAGTGCTTGTGTGCTCTGGCCGAACATATCGGTATGCTCGTGGAGCACCAGAGCACAATAGAAGTCAATGGGAGAACCCCAGGCACCCCCTGCTCGGAAGAGAAGAGCATGTCTGGTTCACAAAAAAGGTTACAAATTGATGGAAACCCCATCAAAATGGTTTGGAAACAGCATTAGGAGGATAGCTGGATGCGTCTTGGACTCCTATTATCTACGTCATACAATAGACAACCACACAAAGGCTATATGCCAAAAGTCAGGTATGTGGAAGCCAACAATCTATCCATAAGACAGATAATAGTCAGCATACCCTACAATGGCAGCCTTGTGCACTATGAGACTTTCCAAACCAACTCTTATCTAACTAAAAGCCAGTAAGCCTCAAAGTTGCTTCATATCTGTTGGATGGCCTGGGTGTACCTGCGCACCTAGATCAATATCTTTAGGGTGACAAAAAGATTTCTGATTGTCCTAACATAATATTCAATAACCTTTCTATACCATTTGGGCACGTAAAAACTAATTTGCATAAACATGGACATATGGGACAGACATGCAGTGAGCAGAATCTGCCTTGTTTTTCAGCTGAAAAACTATTTGCATGGAAAATTTGCGATCTACACTACTCATGACCAGAGCCATCTATTGGTTTCATAGGCTTATGACAAGATTATTAGTCTTGTCATAAGACTATAAAAACCAATAGATGGCGCTGTTCATGAGTAGTGTAGATCGCAAATTTTCCATGCAAATGTTTTTTCAGCTGAAAAACAAGGCAGATTCTGCTCATTTGCATGTCTTTCCCATATGCCCATGCTTATGCAAATTAGTTTTTACGTGACAAAACTGTATAGAAAGGTTATTGAATATTATGTTAGGACAATCAGAAATCTTTTTGTCACCCTAATGATATTGATCTAGGTGCGCAGGTACACCCAAGCCATCCAACAGATATGAAGTTACTTTGAGGCTTAATGTCTCTCAGTCAGATGAGAGCTGGTTTGGAATGTCTCATAGTGCACAAGGCTGCCATTGTAAGGTATGCTTACTATTATCTAACTCATGGACAGATTGTTGGATTCCACATACCTGGCTATTGGCATATAGCCTTTGTGTGGTTGTCTATTGTATGTCATAGATAACAGGAGTCCAAGACGCATCCAGCCATCCTCTTAATGCTGTTCCCAAACCATTTTGATGGTGTTTCCATCAATTTCTAATCTTTTTTTGTGAACCAGACACCCTCTCTTCTTCAGAGCAGGGGGTGCCTGGTTTGATTCTTGGGTCTTCCATTGACTTTGATCAAATTGTACTCAAGCACCCGCAGTATTCGGCCGAGCACTGCAATGTGCTGAACATAGAGATGCTCGAGCCAAACAGCAGTTCAGCCGAGCATGCGCGCTCAACACTATAATGCCTTGGATATAACCACTGTGGCAACCATCAGACTTGGCTTTAGATTTTCCAATCAGTGTTATCCTGGAAGTCTCCTGGTTTTCATCTTTTAAAGACTGTATAGAGAACTGGACTTAGTTGCAGGAGAACCACAAGACCGCTAACACCTGAAGATTCACAGTGGACCCATCGTATTTAAAAAACACTGGTGCAAAACACAGAGGGATCAGGCAAAACCGTAGTCAAGGACAGACAGAGGTAAGGTCAAGCAGAGTATGAGTGATCTAATAAACAGTACGCACAGGCAACAAAGATCAATATGGTTGTCAGACAGCAGAGGACTAATATCTATAAAACAGGCAGAAGTCGGTACACAGGCAGACAAACAAATGCAGCACACCTTGAAAGGAACTAGCATGCCTTAAGTGTCTAAAGGTGTCCAGCCATTGGCTGGTGTGAATTAGGGTGTGTGCTATCTGGCCCTTTAAGAACCAGGAGGAGCACACAAGTGCCCCCTACGGGCAGAGGTCTTTGCCAGCAAGAAGCAGCCTGCTGGGAAGAACATCTACAGAAGCCACCTTGACACCTGGTAGATGAGCCCAACACACGTTTGATTAAAAATGTGCGCAAAGAGCTTCTATTTTTTTCATTTATAGTAGGTATAATACCACTTTAATTCAGAATAATCCTTATTACCCAGTTTTATTGTTTATGAGTAATGTTGTGCTGCCATACCTTTTTTTTTTGTTTGTTTTTCTTTCTGCATGCTGGCTTTAAGGATGTACACCTGCGACTATGAATGTGCATGTCAAAAATAATTTGTAGTGCTGGGAAGAACAGACAGGAGACTGGTTGGGCCCACTGCAAGTGAGCAGAGGGTCCAGACTGCCGGAGTGGATGAGGAAAGGTAAGCATAGCGCCCCTTGTGACCTTCCCAGGAGGGGGGGGGGGGGGGGGCAGCAGCAGCAGGGCCCCCAATAAAACATGATCATTAAGGGAACATTGAATTGCAAAGTGTAATAAAAAACAAAGGGCAGCAGTCTGTGACCTAAAGCTCAAGAGAAGATGTGCGATACAACAAAACAATGATCCAAAGCACCCAAGTAGATCAACTAAGAATAGTTGGGGGAAAAAAAAATCTGTGTTTTGAAATAGCCAAGCCAGAGTCCTAATCTTAAGATGCTGTGGCATGACCTGAAGAGAGCTGTTCACGCAAGGCATATTAGAAATACTGACCGAAACATTTGCTGGGAGGAATGGTCCAAAATTCCTCCTAAAGTGACCCTCCAGTTCATCAAAAAAAAAAAAAAAATTCACATTATCTGGGAAAAGAACAGGACACTTACATAGTGTCCTCCTTTTCATTTTTTTTTAGATGCAGATCTGCCAATTCCTTGGCTCCTCTTCTGACATCCAAGATGGCTGCACCACTTCTTAGGGCAGACCTAGGAGGAGAATGCTTGTCCTAACTTTCCGGTACTTAATGCCTTAGGACGAGCATTCTCGTCCTAGGGTTAACCGGCTGTCAGTGTAAGGCACTGACAGTTCAATACAGATGTACTGTGCTGTATTGAAACAGGGATCAGACACTGAAATGTTGAAGTCCCATAGTGGGACAAAAATAATAAATAATAAATAAGTGAAATAATTGTTTTCAACAATAAAAAAATGTATTGTTGAAAAAAAAAAAAAAAAAAAAGCCCCTTCCCCATAAAAAGAGACATATAAAATTGCAAAAAATAGAAACACACATATTAGGTATCACCGCGTCCGTAAAAACCTGCTCTATAAAAATGTCCCATGATCCACCCCGTCCGGTCAACACTGTAAAAAAAATTAAAAAACTGTGCTAAAAAAGGCCATTGTTTGTCACCTTTTATCACAAAAAGTGTAATACCAAGCGATCAAAAAGTCATATGTACCCAATAGGGCTGCACGATATGGGAATTTTGTGCGATTGCGATTAGGGCCCTAAAAATTGCGATAACGATATGCGATGCGATATTTTAAGGGAAATGTGCTAGAGGTCTATTTGCTTGGATTTTCCCATATGAGCCGCTGACGCGGCTGGGTATGACATAGTTGTGGGGGCTCTGTGGAGGGCGCTGCTATGTGGGGGGCTCTGTGGAGGGCGCTGCTATGTGGGGGGCTCTGTGGAGGGCGCTGCTATGTGGGGGGCTCTGTGGAGGGCGCTGCTATGTGGGGGGCTCTGTGGAGGGCGCTGCTATGTGGGGGGCTCTGTGGAGGGCGCTGCTATGTGGGGGGCTCTGTGGAGGGCGCTGCTATGTGGGGGGCTCTGTGGGGGGCTCTGTGGAGGGCGCTGCTATGTGGGGGGCTCTGTGGAGGGCGCTGCTATGTGGGGGGCTCTGTGGAGGGCGCTGCTATGTGGGGGGCTCTGTGGAGGGCGCTGCTATGTGGGGGGCTCTGTGGAGGGCGCTGCTATGTGGGGGCTCTGTGGAGGGCGCTGCTATGGGGGGCTCTGTGGAGGCCTCTGCTATGTGGGGGGCTCTGTGGAGGACTCTGCTATGTGGGGGGATCTGTGGAGGACTCTGCTATGTGGGGGATCTGTGGAGGACTCTGCTATGTGGGGGGATCTGTGGAGGACTCTGCTATATGGGGGATCTGTGGAGGACTCTGCTATGTGGGGGATCTGTGGAGGACTCTGTTATATGGGGGATCTGTGGAGGACTCTGTTATATGGGGGATCTGTGGAGGACTCTGTTATATGGGGGATCTGTGGAGGACTCTGTTATATGGGGGATCTGTGGAGGACTCTGTTATATGGGGGATCTGTGGAGGACTCTGTTATATGGGGGATCTGTGGAGGACTCTGTTATATGGGGGATCTGTGGAGGACTCTGCTATATGGGGGATCTGTGGAGGACTCTGTATATGGGGGATCTGTGGAGGACTCTGCTATATGGGGGATCTGTGGAGGACTCTGTTATATGGGGGATCTGTGGAGGACTCTGCTATATGGGGGATCTGTGGAGGACTCTGCTATATGGGGGATCTGTGGAGGACTCTGCTATATGGGGGATCTGTGGAGGACTCTGCTATATGGGGGATCTGTGGAGGACTCTGCTATATGGGGGATCTGTGGAGGACTCTGTTATATGGGGGATCTGTGGAGGACTCTGTTATATGGGGGATCTGTGGAGGACTCTGCTATATGGGGGATCTGTGGAGGACTCTGTATATGGGGGATCTGTGGAGGACTCTGTTATATGGGGGATCTGTGGAGGACTCTGTTATATGGGGGATCTGTGGAGGACTCTGTTATATGGGGGATCTGTGGAGGACTCTGTTATATGGGGGATCTGTGGAGGACTCTGTTATATGGGGGATCTGTGGAGGACTCTGTTATATGGGGGATCTGTGGAGGACTCTGTTATATGGGGGATCTGTGGAGGACTCTGTTATATGGGGGATCTGTGGAGGACTCTGTTATATGGGGGATCTGTGGAGGACTCTGTTATATGGGGGATCTGTGGAGGACTCTGTTATATGGGGGATCTGTGGAGGACTCTGTTATATGGGGGATCTGTGGAGGACTCTGTTATATGGGGGATCTGTGGAGGACTCTGTTATATGGGGGATCTGTGGAGGACTCTGTTATATGGGGGATCTGTGGAGGACTCTGTTATATGGGGGATCTGTGGAGGACTCTGTTATATGGGGGATCTGTGGAGGACTCTGTTATATGGGGATCTGTGGAGGACTCTGTTATATGGGGGATCTGTGGAGGACTCTGTTATATGGGGGATCTGTGGAGGACTCTGTTATATGGGGGATCTGTGGAGGACGCTATGACGCATAGGGCCATGAGGGGGGCCAGCATAAGACATATAGCAACTTATGCTGGTCCCCCTCATGGCCCTATGTGTCCCCTCATGTGTCCTAAACTGCGCACATAACTGCCTTTGCGTGTAAAGTATTTTACTAGTGTGTGTGTGAAACAATCTTCTCTCCTATTGATAACAGGTCCGGCCTCTGTACTCACTCACTATGAATGCAATGCACTGCAGCGAGCGGCAGGAGCGTTACTAAGTGACGTCAGTCACGCGCCGGCCGGCCAGCTCGCTGCAGTGCATTGCATTCATAGTGAGTGAGTACAGAGGCCGGACCTGTTATCAATAGGAGAGAGATTGTTTCACACACACACACTAGTAAAATACTTTACACGCAAAGGCAGTTATGTGCGCGGGGCCCCTTTATATATAATCGCGGCATTTTCCGGTCAGCCAAATCACCATATCGCATTTGCAGATTATCGCAATTCGATTATTTTTCGATTTATCGTGCAGCCCTAGTACCCAACAATAATACCAAACAGTCATCTCATCCCACAAAAAATTAGTTTCTACATAAGACAATCAGCCAAAAAATAAAAAAGATATGGCTTTCAGAAAATGGAGACATAAAAACATTTTTTGGTTTCAAAAATGCTTTTATGGTTTAAAATCAAAATATATATATATAAAAAAAAAAAAACATTAGGTATCGCCGCATCCGTAACAACCTGCTCTATGAAAAATATCACATGAGCTAACCCGTCTGGTGAACACTGTAAAAATAAATAAATAAAAACCATGCCAAAAAATAAATTATTTTGTCACCATACATCACAAAAAGTGTAATACCAAACAATCAAAAGTAGTATGTACCCTAAAATAGTACCAATCAAACAGTCATCTCATCCCGCAAAAAATTAGACCCTAATTAAGACAATCGCCCCAAAAATAAAAAGATTTGGCTTTCTGAAAATGGAAACATAAAACATGATTGTTTTTCTTTAAAAAATTATGCGCTCTTCCATGTTCCCGTACAGCAGTTTACGACCATATATGGGGTGTTTCTGTAAACTTCAGAATCAGGGTAATAACTATTGAGTTTTATTTGGCTGTTAACTCTTGATGTGTTACAGCAAAAAATGAAATAAAATGGAGAATCTGCCAAAAAGGTGAAATTTAAAAATGTCATCTCCTTTTCCTTTAATTCTTGTGGAACACCTAAGGGGTTAAAAAAGTTTGTAAAATCAGTTTTGAATAATTTGAGGGGTGTAGTTTCTACAATGGGGTCATTTATGCGTGTTTTCCACTATGTAAGCCCCACAAAGCGACTTTACAATTGAAGTGGTCCTTAAAAAAGTGGGTTTTGTTAATTTTCTAAAAAATTTGCTTCTATAATTCTAAGCCTTATAAGATCCTAAAAAATTAAATTACATTTACAAAATGATACAAACATGAAAGTGGACATATGGGGAATGTAAGGTAATAACTATCTTATGATGTATCACTATCTGCCTTAAAAGCAGAGAAATTCAAATTTAGAAAATTGCGAATTTTTCTAAATTTCCTGTAAATTCTGGATTTTTTTATAAATAAAAGGTGAATTACTGTATATCGACTAAAATGTTTCACTATCATGAAGAACAACGAGTTGCGAGAAAACAATCTCAGAATGACTTGGATAAGTAAAAGCATTCCGAAATTATCACCACATAAAGTGACACATGTCAAGTTTTCTAAAACAGCCTGGTCCTTAAGGTGAAAAATGGCAGGGTCCTGAAGGAGTTAACATTGTGCAAGTGCTAGAAGGCTCCATAGGGCATTAAAGAGGCTTTCCAGTCCTCTTACATTGATAGCCTACCTACAGTAAGAATACCGATTTCTGATTGTATATCTGTAAAGAATAAATCAAGGCAACTGGAAGTACTGTAGATTTCTTGAAAACGTTTCACTCGTTTTTCCAACAAGCTTTCTCAATTCTGATTTATTCTTTACAGATATACCATGACCTGGATAAATGAGAACCTTCACAGACGATTTCTGATTGGTGAGAGTCTGCCACGTCACACCCCTGATCATCAGCTGTTTAGCAGTAGCTCCATATACAGATCAATCCATTGTGTGTAGTGGAAGACGCTGGTTGAGTGGGAGCAGTGCAGCAGTAACCAGACTCATCCACTACAAACAATGGATGGGGCAGTAGTTCCAGCACTAGAACACCTTCAGAACAGATAATCGGCAGGGGTACAGGGTGTTACAGATAAGATACTGATGGCTTATCTTGAGGATAGGCCATCAATATATAAAAGACCGGAAAATCCCTTTAAATTCAAGGGTTTAATTACTGTCCCTGTGCTGTGGACGTGCTCAATAAAAGACTTGAAAAGTACAACTTCTTGCTAGTTACTAGTTTAGTTAAATGAACTGTCTATAGTTGTTAGTTATAGCGGTGAATGCCGCTTAGCGAGTCAATGGCTACAGCAATTACCCACCTGAACCAGTGACTGGTTGAGCAGAATTCACAGCTATTTTCTGGGGACAGGATCAGGACGTGCAGCGCAGCAGGGACATAGTCACAGTGGAAATGACAGTAGCAGGGAATGGGCAAAGTGAGTGAAAGCTATGTTATTTTGCAAACCTTTATTTCTGCTGGAATACTGCTTTAACATAACATGGTAGTGAGCCAAATTAGGGGAACTGGTAGGTAGGAATACCCTCCTGGTCTCGCCTATTTGAAATATACCCTTTTGGGCGCCAATAGTGGTTGAACGTTACTGGTTGCTATTTGGGCTTTGTATTGGTAAAAGGAGCACGTTTTTGGATGTAGGAGTGTGTACAGAGGTCTCAATCTGTGAGATAAAAGCACACATAGAGATATATATATATATATATATATACATACATACATACATACACACACACATAAAAACCTGCACAAAAGATTGTACACATATAAAAAGTCTGAAACATTTTCTACATGGGTAGGATTACAGGCGCAGCGCACACAATGGAAGAACGAGGAAAGCCACTCACTAGACCGGACGTTACGATGCGTTCCAGCGCACCAACTTCCGGTCATGCGCAAAAGCGCAGCCGGACACTCTTCCTTCCGGCCGACCGCACAGATAGGCCAGAAACGCCTTCCCCCACACATGGGCGGTCCCCCAAGGATTTTTTGGCGCCATTTTTTAGTTTTTTGGCGCCCTTTTGCCAATTAGGGGCCATCTTAAACAATTGAATAAGACATAGAGGGTATAAATACCTGGGAATATAGACATGGACACTATTACTCCTGATGAAGGGACGTGCCTGTCCCGAAACGCGTTGAGCCGGATTTATATGTACATGCAATAAAGACCTATGAAGAGAAGCACCCGTGTGATTTGCTGCCTTCATCCGTTAAAACTATAGAAGCGATCCAGGCTGGGGGGGTACTCGGTTTACAGGTGTATTATGCTTATCCTGGTAAACCGCCCCCCTCGTGAAGTGAGTAACTGAACCCACGATACCACATTATTTTAAAAATATTATTTTAATATATATATATAGGTATCCTTTTATACAGATTTTTAACCCATTGATTTACATACTGTATCATACTACACAGTGTACGATGCTGCAGAACACGGTCTCTTAGGCACTTGATACAGTTTGCAGTAATCCTACCCATGTAGAAAATGTTTCAGACTTTTTATATGTGTACAATCTTTTAATCTTTTGTGCAGGTTTTTATGTGCGTTTTTATGTGTGTGTATATATATATGTGCTTTTATCTCACAGATTGAGACCTCTATACACACCCCTACATCCAAAAGCTTGCTCCTTTTACCAATACAAAGCCCAAAAATCAACCAGTAACGTTCAACCACTATTGGCGCCCAAAAGGGTACATTTCAAATAGGCGAGACCAGGAGGGTATTCCTACCTACCAGTCCCCCTAATTTGGCTCACTA
The DNA here is from genome assembly GCF_014858855.1 of Bufo gargarizans. Taxonomy (NCBI): domain Eukaryota; kingdom Metazoa; phylum Chordata; class Amphibia; order Anura; family Bufonidae; genus Bufo; species Bufo gargarizans. Next base: position 403,591 of record NW_025334685.1, read on the forward strand.
CCATATCCTCTACAGGCAGACACCTTGTCGACCTGACTATACCTGGAGCAGCCTCTAGTATCTAGCACCCAACCTTCTTTCCACTCCACTCCTATAAACCTGAGGCGCCTCAAGTCTTTCAGATCTAGTGGAACCCTTTCCAACAGATCGGTCTGACACTCACACTTTCTTTCTCTCTCTTAATAACATAGCATCATATGCCTTCTTTATTATAACATAAAACTAACCTTAAGCTCAAAGACAGGAGTGTCAATGCCCTCTGCTCCATGGCGTTTGAAGCAATTCAATACTATGCTGAACACCTTCTCTCGAATGGCCATTTGCTTGGGGTCAGCATCATGTGTGCCCTGTAATTTCAATGCAGATTAAACATAAAGAAAAGGTATAAACCTAGAAATATGAATACTGTATATAGATACTGTACACACTTCATATTTCAAAAGACATATTAAAAACAGAATTACTTTTGGAGTCTTCAGTACAAAGTTTTTCCTTTGCGCCACATCACATGTTGGTGCTGCCACATCATGATGTAGAAATGCCTTTGTGGTGACCTGTAAATATACACAGATTACATACTGTAATCGGCATCATTTAATAACAAAAAGTACATACGTCATGTGAAAAGAGAGAGTTGGGAACCAATCACATTACTGCTTTTATACTCTAACGATACTTTCACACTAGCGTTTTTGTCCTAGGAGCTCAATACCGGAAAGTGCATTCTGAATGGAGAGCAATCCGTTCAGGATGAGTCAGTTCAGTCCCTTTTACGTTTTTTGGACGGAGAAAATACCGCAGCATGCACACTTGCCGGAATGATTGAAGTGTATTAGTGTCGGATCCGGCATTAAGTGTTCCAGCAAAACTGATCCGGCTTTTCGGTCTGCGCATGCGCAAACCTTTAAAAATGCAAAAGCAAATTAATACCGGATCAGTTTTTCCGGGTGACACCGGAGAGACGGATCCGGTATTGCAATGCATTTGTCAGACGGATCCGCATCCAGATCCATCTGGCAAATGCCATCAGTTTGCGTCCGGATTGCCAGTGATGGAACTGCCTGCCGGAATCCTCTGCCACAAGTTTGAAAGTACCCTAACCTGCACTGGAAAAAAAAAAACTGTGATATGAGTGGTTGCCTCTTCTGATCTGCACTAGTTTTTATTTGGATGCAGAAGTCTACTCCCTGACCTAACAATCGGTTTTAACGTTTTAGGTTAAATATGGTCAGACGGGCTGAAGAATTCCATCTGATCTCCAAAATCATCTCCACCATACACCAGAGAAGAACGAGTAAGGCCTCTTTCACACGGGCGAGATTTCCGCACGGGTGCAATGCGTGAGGTGAACGCATTGCACCCGCACTGAATCCGGACCCATTGACTTCTATGGGGCTGTGCACATGAGCATGCTCTACTTTGTGCATTTTTCACGCAACGCAGGCCACATAGAAATGAATGGGGCTGCGTGAAAATCGCAAGCATCCGCAAGCAAGTGCGGATGTGGTGCGATTTCCACGCATGGCTGCTGGGAGATGATCGGGATGGGGACCCGATTATATTATTTTCCCTTATAACATGGTTATAAGGGTAAATAATAGCATTCCTTATACAGAATGCTTACTAAAATAGGGCTGGAGGGGTTAAAAAAAATAAATAAATAATAATTTAACTCACTTTAATCCATTTGTTCGCGCAGCCCGGCTTCTCTTCTTTCTTCTTCTTTGCTATGCAGGAGGAAAATGACCTGTGGTGACGTCGCTGCGCTCACCACATGGTCTGTCACATGATCCATCACCATGGTGATGGATCATGTGATGGACCATGTGGTGAGCTCAGCGACGTCACCACAGGTCCTTCACCCAGGTCCTGAAGAAAGAAGACAGAAGAGAAGCCGGGCTGCGCGAACAAGTGGATTAAGGAGAGTTAAATTATTTATTTATTTTTTAACTCTTCCAGTCCTATTTTAGTAAGCATTCTGTATTAGGACTCTTTCACACTTGCGTTGTCCGGATCCGGCGTGTACTCCATTTGCCGGAATTACACGCCGGATCCGGAAAAACGCAAGTGAACTGAAAGTATTTGAAGACGGATCAGTCTTCAAAATGCATTCAGTGTTACTATGGCAGCCAGGACGCTATTAACCACTTCAACCCCCCTAGCTGAAACACCCTTAATGACCAGGCCACTTTTTACACTTCTGCACTACACTACTTTCACCGTTTATTGCTCGGTCATGCAACTTACCACCCAAATGAATTTTACCTCCTTTTCTTCTCACTAATAGAGCTTTCATTTGGTGGCATTTCATTGCTGCTGACAGTTTTACTTTTTTTGTTATTAATCGAAATGTAACGATTTTTTTGAAAAAAAAAGACATTTTTCACTTTCAGTTGTAAAATTCTGCAAAAAAAACGACATCCATATATACATTTTTCGCAAAATTTATTGTTCTACATGTCTCTAATTTAAAAAAAATGTTTGGGTAAAAGTTATAGCGTTTACAAACTATTTCCGCTTTTTGAAGCAGCTCTGACTTTCTGAGCACCTGTCATGTTTCCTGAGGTTCTACAATGCTCAGACAGTAGAAACACCCCACAAATGACCCCATTTCGGAAAGTAGACACCCTAAGGTATTCACTGATGGGCATAGTGAGCTCATAGAACTTTTTATTTTTTGTCACAAGTTAGCGGAAAATGATGATTTTTTTTTTTTTTTCTTACAAAGTCTCATATTCCACTAACTTGTGACAAAAAATAAAACCTTCCATAAACTCACTATGCCCATCACAAAATACCTTGGGGTGTCTTCTTCCCAAAATGGGGTCACTTGTGAGGTAGTTATACTGCCCTGGCATTTTAGGGGCCCAGATGCGTGAGAAGTAGTTTGAAATCAAAATCTGTAAAAAATGACCGGTGAAATCCAAAAGGTGCTCTTTGGAATGTGTGCCCCTTTGCCCACCTAGGCTGCAAAAAAGTGTCACACATCTGGTATCGCCGTACTCAGGAGAAGTTGGGGAATGTGTTTTGGGGTGTCATTTTACATATACCCATGCTGGGTGAGAGAAATATCTTGGCAAAAGACAACTTTTCCCATTTTTTTTTAATACAAAGTTGGCATTTGACCAAGATATTTATCTCACCCAGCATGGGTATATGTAAGATGACACCCCAAAACACATTGCCCAACTTCTCCTGAGTACGGCGATACCACATGTGTGACACTTTTTTGCAGCCTAGATCTTCTCATGCTTTCGGGCCCCTAAAATGCCAGGGCAGTATAAATACCCCACATGTGACCCCATTTTGGAAAGAAGACACCCCAAGGCATTCAATGAGGGGCACGGCGAGTTCATAGAAATTATTTTTTTTGGCACAAGTTAGCGGAAATTGATTTTTTGGGGTATTTTCTCACAAAGTCTCCCTTTCCGCTAACTTGGGACAAAAATTTCAATCTTTCATGGACTCAATATGCCCCTCACGGAATACCTTGGGGTGTCTTCTTTCCGAAATGGGGTCACATGTGGGGTATTTATACTGCCCTGGCATTTTAGGGGCCCTAAAGCGTGAGAAGAAGTCTGGAATATAAATGTCTAAAAAAATTTACGCATTTGGATACCGTGAGGGGTTCATGTGAGATTTTATTTTTTGACACAAGTTAGTGGAATATGAGACTTTGTAAGAAAAATAAAATATCTATTTCCGCTAACTTGTGCCCAAAAAAATGTCTAAATAGAGCCTTACAGGGGGTGATCAATGACAGGGGGGTGATCAGGGAGTCTGTATGGGGTGATCACCCTCCTGTAAGGCTCCATTCAGACGTCCATATGTGTTTTGCGGATCCAATCCATGTATCCGTGGATCCGTAAAAATCATACGGACGTCTGAATGGAGCCTTACAGGGGGGTGATCAATGACAGGGGGGTGATCAGGGAGTCTATATGGGGTGATCATGGGTGATCAGGGGTTCCTAAGGGGTTAATAAGTGACAGGGGGGGGTGTAGTGTAGTGTAGTGGTGATTGGTGCTACTTTACACAGCTACCTGTGTCCTCTGGTGGTCGATCCAAACAAAAGGGACCACCAGATGACCAGGTAGCAGGTATATTAGACGCTGTTATCAAAACAGCGTCTAATATACCTGCTAGGGGTTAAAAAAAAAATAATTGCATCTCCAGCCTGCCAGAGAACGATCGCCGCTGGCAGGCTGGAGATCCTGTCTCGTACCTTCCGTTCCTGTGAACGCGCGCGCCTTGTTCCCTACACAACACCGATCCCACGTCTTCCTATGTGGGGTTAATAAGTGACAGGGGGGGGAAGGGTGTAGTGTAGTGTAGTGGTGGTTGGTGCTACTTTACACAGCTACCTGTGTCCTCTGGTGGTCGATCCAAACAAAAGGGACCACCAGATGACCAGGTAGCAGGTATATTAGACACTGTTATCAAAACAGCATCTAATATACCTGCTAGGGGTTAAAAAAATAATAATTGCATCTCCAGCCTGCCAGAGAACGATCGCCGCTGGCAGGCTGGAGATCCTGTCTCGTACCTTCCGTTCCTGTGAACGCGCGCGTTCACAGGAAATCACGGCTCTCGCGAGATGACGCGCCGATGCGTCACTCTGCGCAGAGCTGCCGCCTCCGGACCGCGGATCTGCGTTAGGCGGTCCGGAGGCGGTTAAAGTCCTGGTTGCCATAGTAGTAGTGGGGAGCGGGGGAGCAGTATACTTACAGTCCGTGCAGCTCCCGGGGCCCTCCAGAATGACGTCAGAGCTCCCCATGCGCATGGATGACGTGCCATGCAATCACGTCATCCATGCGCGTGGGGCGCCCTGACGTCACTCTGGAGCGCCCCGGGATCTGCACGGACGGTAAGTATGCTGCTCCCCGCTACACTTTACCATGGCTGCCAGGACTTTAGTGTCCCGGCAGCCATGGTAACCATTCAGAAAAAGCTAAACGTCGGATCCGGCAATGCGCCGAAACGACGTTTAGCTTAAGGCCGGATCCGGATCAATGCCTTTCAATGGGCATTAATTCCGGATCTGGCCTTGCGGCAAGTGTTCAGGATTTTTGGCCGGAGCAAAAAGCGCAGCATGCTGCAGTATTTTCTCCGGCCAAAAAACGTTCCTGTCCTGAACTGAAGACATCCTGAACAGATTTCTCTCCATTCAGAATGCATTAGGATAAAACTGATCAGGATTCTTCCAGCATAGAGCCCCGACGACGGAACTCTATGCCGGAAGAAAAGAACGCAAGTGTGAAAGAGCCCTTAAGAATGTATTATTTTCCCTACACAACACCGATCCCAAACCCGAACTTCTGTGAAGAAGTTCGGGTACCAAACATGCCGATCTTTCTCATGCGCGTGCAAAACACATTAAAATGTTTTGCACTCGCGCTGAAAAATCACGCATTTTCCTGCAATGCACCCGCATCTTATCCAGCCCAAAAACATGACGCCCGTGTGAAAGAGGCCTAAATGAATGGAGTCTACCAGAAAGCGTGCAGCCCAATGACACCAACTATCCACAGCACTCTGAGGGTGCCTACACAAGGTGCGGCCGGCTGTTGGACCCACATGCGGAATGCTGACAATTGCCAAGCTACACCAATACCTGCCATTAGTAATTAGTGGTAATCCCTGTGCAAATCCTGGCCACACCGTGTACGGGCATACTAAAAGTTCAGTGCATTTCTTGCAATGTGGTCTTGTGGAACGGTCCACAATGCGTTTTGTCTCCTTTAGGGTACATTCCGATGGAGGATTTTTGGTACCAGTTATAGCGCAGATTCTGGGCCAAATATGGTCCGAATATGCGCTAGACAACCACCCACTGTTTTCAATAGAAGGCCACTTCGCAGTTCATATCACCATGTGGTGTCCAAGACCGTGCCAAGAATGTGAAGGTCCGTTCTTTGTTGCCATTATGAGTGGACCACTCACAAAGCCACAGCAGGGGCCTGCTCGCTGTTTAGCGCCATTCAGTGGAGTTAAAACTAGAGCGGGTCTACATGGAAACCCGCAGCAGACAAAATCCACCATCTGAACATACCCTTACATAGATATTTTTCAAACCAAATTTGTTACATGTAATATATAAAAGTGTAACTTCACATTTGATAGTTCATAGTATAAAGTTACATAAAAAAGTTGAGTAACTTTTAAAATACTAATTTACTATTGTTAATAATATTTTCAGTCATCCTTAGCATTCGTATACACAGATAGTATAAAAATTCTAGTTGTATTTAGGAGCAGGTAGCCATACCCAGGAGATTTGAGCTAGTTTGACTGATGCTGACAGCTCTCTCCCATACATAGGCTCCCTTAGATAAGTGACGCGTGCATGTGTGTTCCTGCCTGTCCTCGCACAGCTCCGTTAAAGCCTGTCAGAGCCGATCAATGCAGCGTAACCGGCATCAATGTGCTAGGCAGGAGCAGCGATGTGTGCTCCTGCCAGTACATATTACTACGCTCATAGAGCCATACACATGACTGCAGTGTACAGAGCTTCAAGAAGGCCTAAGCTTTACCCTGGGTTCACACCTGAGCGTTTTACAGCGCATTCAAACGCGCTGTAAAACGCTTAAGACATGAAAACCAATGCTTCCCTATGGGAAGGGTTCACACCTGGGCGTTTTACAGCGCGTACGAACGAGCTGTAAAACGCCCGACGCTCAAACAAGTACTTGAGCTTCTTTGGGGCGTTTTGACGCGCGTTTGTGGCCATAGGACACTGCAGTCAATGACACAAACGCGCGTCAAACGCGCGTTTACTATTACAAAAAACGCGCATAAAAACGCGCGACAAAAACGCGCGTTTGAGGAACGCTCAGGTGTGAACCCAGGGTTAGGGACATGTTTTGCTAGAAAAACAATATAAGCAATTGATAAAATGTATTACAAAAATTATTATTAGGGAATATGTAAGAGTTAAACTACTGAAGGTTTGAAGTGGTTGTTCCACGACAAATATCGGATTGCAGGGTGGTCCGACTGCTAGGCCCCCTGCAATCCCAAGACAAGACAGCTCTCCATCAATTCCACAGAAGAAGTGAATGGAGCAGTGGACCGACTTGTGCACTACCGAGCCAGTTAAAACTTAACACTTAATAACCAATATATTAAGAAAATAGGCCCATAAACAAAAATTACACAATGTCTCAAATGACTTCACAAGAGTTGCACCAAACCTTGCACGCCAGTGTCATCAGGCATCCAAGAATAGAGGAGGAGATAGTATTACTCAAAAGTTTAGAAGGACACAAATGCTGGGTCTCTTACCCTACATGTCCCAATCTCTACCTCCTATCGTCTTCCTATGTGTCCCTTTTAAACCGGTGATGACTGCCCAGCTTCCCAGCTTCGTCAAAAGGACTGAAGAAAACAGGTAGGAGCTGTAAAGAGGTACGCATAGATATCAGTTCACATAAATATCCCAAGAGTTCTGACGCGTTTCATTAGCACCTGCCAAAACCTCAGGGGACCAATCATGCAATTTCCAATAGGCCGCAGCAAATGCTTGGCCAAACACACCGCAGCTAATCATGGCGGAGATTACTCTGAAGAGAGGGGGAGACTGGGACAGGACAATACTACAGAGGGAGACCTGGTGGATTTTTGAGCTTAAAACTGGCTACCCAAAGGGGCCTATTGGAAATTGCATGATCGGTCCCCTGAGGATTTGGCAGGTGCCAATGAAACGCGTCAGAACTCTTGGGATATTTGTGTGAACTGATATCTATGTGTACCTCTTTACAGCTCCTACCTGTTTTCTGCTGTCCTTTTGACGAAGCTGGGCAGTCATCGCCGGTTTAAAAGGGACAACAAGGGACACATAGAGAGGAAGACGATAGGAGGTCGAGATTGGGACATCTAGGGTAACAGACCCAGCATTTGTGTCCTTCTAAACTTTTGAGCAATACTATCTCCTCCTCTATTCTTGAATGCCTGATGACACTGGCGTGCAAGTTAATGGTTGCACGTGTTTGGTGCAACTCTTGTGAAGTCATTTCAGACATTGTGTAATTTTTGTTTATGGGCCTATTTTCTTAATATATTGGTTATTAAATATTACGTTTTAACTGGGTCGCCTACTCTTGTGAATTAGTATTTTAATTTTCTGGTTGCCCATGCTGACATCAGTAAATGACTGGAAGTCATCTGGTCATGTGAGAATTCTTTCACTACCGATCGGTTTCAACCGGTCCCAGCGGTTGAAACCCCATGGTGCCGTAGTCATCACCTATTCTGTGTATGTAGGTGATAAATCATTTTACGTGAGAATTCTTTTAAAGAGGTTGCCCAGTTTCAGCAGGAAACCGGACAAGCCTTGGACATCCACCTGAGGCCAGTGATTGGCTGCAGCAGTCATGTGTTGTCGATGTGATGTCACCGTTGCAGCTAGGTAAATAGAGCTGGTTGGGGAACAGGGGGGTGACGCAGGATCTGTCAGGTAAGTACTTACCAGTTCTTTACTGCAGGCACATCTCATGGGTTGTCCAGTTTCCTCCTGTCAACCGAACTGTCTGAGATATATTTATGTGTGAACATTCATGTAGATGGTGATCTGACACTACAGGCATCTCTATGATAACACTAAACCTCAGAAAACCCAGAAGGGAACATATATACCATGTAGATTGTAAGCCCTCATGGGCAGGGCCCTCTCTCCTTCTGTACCAGTTTGTAACTTGTCTTGTTTATGCTTAGTGCAATTGTCTGTATTATGTATGTGCACCCTTTTTATATGTACAGCGCTATGGAATGAATGGCGCTTTAATATTAAATAATAATAATATTATAACTGGACTGTCTAAGGAGAAGCTCTCCCGACATGCCTACTGTAGTACATACTTGTATTTTCATGAAGTAACAATTCTGGAGCATCTTTTCTTACCACTTCACGTTATTCCTCCTAGAGATGTATGACACTGACAACTGGGTGTTAGCAGTGTGGCTCTACAAAGACTGGCATTATCCAATCAGTACTGTCAGATTGTGTATGCACAAGGGGGTGACAAGAGGAACAGTAACACGCACCATTTATTTATATATTTTTTTTTTTTTTTAAGAGAAATAACAGAGTATCATCAAAATACAGAGTTATAGAAAGGGTGCCCCAGAACCGTTGTTTCATGAGTAACAAATCCCCTTTGAGCCTATAATTTAAGTGACCATACCTCAGCACAGGGGTAAGATGTTACATTTTGTATGTAGTCTAAAGGGCTTCTTCATATAGTGCCACCTCTATTAGCAAGAGAGCGCTACTCCCTCAGGAGGAACTGGAGGTGGAACTTTCCTTGCAATCAACACACGAGAGACTTCTTTAGATAGGCAGAGATTGTAGAAACCGAAAACTGCCTTAACCACAACCCGTTACAGTATTCCTACTAGAATGAAAAGCTTACCTGGCAATTAGGAATACTTCCCAATGAAGAGGATGTATAGGCACAAAGTGAAATCCTACGGGCAACCAGGATTCTCCAGCATGATGCCGATAAACATGTTAGAGATGCCATGACGTATGTGGCTGAGAAGACTACAATTTCTAAAAATCATTTGTCAGCTCATGGTAGGTTACCCTTTAATCCACCTATGACGACTTGAGCACAGATCTGCAAAGTAAAAAAAAAAGTCACAGGATAAAGTGACACAAGGACTGGCATGATGTGACAGCAGCTCTGAGATCACATCCCCCTCCCTCAGGCTTGCTGTTTTATCCCAGCCTGGGCTTGCAGTCTGCAGTAATAGGTGGCCTGTTATACTGATGACCGATCCGGTGTATTGATGTGGATACAGCCCTCCGATCTTATCATCAGCTTCTGGGTTGGTGTATTCACTCAGTGTGGGCACACAATATGACTGTGCCATGCAACTAACCCCCCATTAGAGTTGGTACACCAGGTATAGACCTGTGCTTTAGAGGTGGCCTGATTTAACCCCTTAGAGACCAGCCTGTTTTGGGCCTTAAGGCGTTATCCGGTAATTAATATTGATGGCGTCATCAATATCAGATCATTGGGGGTTCGACACTCGGGAATCCCGCTGATCAGCTGTTAGAAGAGGCCAGCGCCAGTCACTTACTGCAGACATGGCACAGCTCTGCCAGCGATTGGATCCTTTACCCAATGAGGTGTAAATCTCCCTCTCTGTCCAAAAAGTTAGGTTGTATGCCAATAATAGCAGCCTGATATAATGCCATGTGGCCTCGGGTATCTCCTAATAAAGCCTCATTCACCTGTCAGTGATTCTGTGTTCAGGCTCACAATAACTGATGGAAATAACTGACCGAACACTGACGTGTGAATGAGGCATAACACTCCTACACATGATACATTTCTAAAATTCCAAATGTAAGTAAAATAATGGAAAATAAATTGATATGCACACTCTTCACTAACTTATCCACACTGGTATATACTACATGTGGAAATTAATCAGTACGTTAGGCCAAGCAAAGGGTTAACACTGTAACCTGCGACTGCTGACCTTGTTCCCATTCATACTAGCACTGCAATGGTCTTCAGCTCGTCTCTGCTCCTCCAATACACATCCCACGTGATTCTGTCACCTCCAGCGGTAAGGAGGACTTGTCTACTCACTCGTTACACTCTATGGTGTGTGTGCTAGTGACGTCACGGACAACGCTGAGTACACAGTACACTTCTTGTAATGACATCATATTCACAGCACAGCTGCTTGAATATACAATACTCTAGAAATGAAGGCGCGCGGTTACCTTTCATTTTAGAAGTAATTCTGTCTACTGGTTTTGGAACGGACACATGCCCACAATAAATATGGCGCATGGTGTTTATAGGGATATCAGGAAATGCCCTTCTGTTTTTTCATTCCTATTATACGTTTTGTCCGTTTCTTACATGCGATATTGTATCACATTAGAAACCTATTGGCTGTCTGTTTTACGTCTTTTGGGGAAATATAGCAATGTGTACAGACCCCGCCCCCTGATGACTCTCTCGCTGGAGTGGGCGGGGCTGAAGCCGTGGTCATGGTGACTGTAGGAACTATTGTTCCGCTGACGTCATTCAGCGCGACAGGCGGCAAGATGGCGTCAGGAAGTGGGGTGAGTGACTTGAGAAGCAGCTGCCCAGTACTTGTTCTGATGGCGGGTGGTGTCGGTATTCCTTGGAACCTGGTTCCTTGTGGATAAACGCACCATTACTATGAGGATACTTCCGTTACCGCAGGGGGTCCATTGCCACTCTCTGGCTGCTGTGGAACTACAAGTCACAGGTGATCAGGAGGGATCTGGTCATTAACCAGTAACATGTGAAAGAGATATCTCCAAGTAACTTCCTTATCCCACAAGTTATGGGCCACATAGGTAATAAGTCTATTAGCCCCCAAGCCTATTAAAGGGGCATTACTCCTTTGTAAGGCCGGCCATGGACCTGAAGATACCCCCACCCCATTATCAGGGTGTTTAAAGGGACATCAGTGCTTCTCCCCCAATCGGAATCATTTTTATTGGGAAAGGACGTGACTAGATTTTTCATGGAAATCAAAGGAAATATATCTTTCATTGATACTCCTGTTGCAGGGACACCCGTCCAACACCCGGCTGGACAGGGGGGAAAACTATTAGATCAGCGGGGGTCCTAACACTGGGATGAGAATGGGGGCCCCATACCCCTCAGAGCCCCCGAAAACAAACGGATCAGCAGACCAAGCACTGCGGCTCCATTCGTCTGTACAGGAGGTCCGGAGATAGCCGAGTACAGTGCTCAGCTACTTCTAGAACTCCCATAGAGCTGAATGGAATAGCTGCTTTGTTTGTTTCAGAGGGCTCCAAGGGCTATGGGTTCCTTGTTCTTGTGACTGGTGGGGGGCCAAACGGAAGGACTCCCACTGATCTTTACTGGATAGGGGATAACTTGTAACAACCAGAATCCCGCTTAAACCCTTACACGCACCACGACATACAGTTATGCCAAAATAAAGTGTATGGAGTGAGTTTACACGCTGAGTCTGCGATCTCATTCATTTAACCCCTCAGATGCTGTGGTCAGTAGCGACCATGGCATCTGAGCAGTTAGACAGATTGGGGGGGGGGGCAGCAGCGCCCTCTGCCTGCCAGCCAATTGGAGCCCCTGTGGCAAAAAAAGTAAAGTAAAAAAAATAAAATAAAAATCCAAATTCCAGTTTTGCATATAAAGTAAATAATAAAAAAATAAACATAAGTCCTTGCCATGTCCAAACTGCTATATTTTTTTACTTTATAAGGCGCACAAAAGTGGGAGGAAAATGGCAATAAAGCGAATACGAGTGAGCGCTTCCAGTATTCAGTAGGTGTGGGGAGCGGTGGTTTTCTCTGGACCTGCGCTGCACTGTTCTGACTGCGTACAGTGTCAGTGTGGGCCCGGAGAAGACTAGGGAGTGGGGAGTGCAGGAAGAGCGGCCGCACCGCCCAGAGAGGCAAGTTCATTTACTGTAGTTATTTCTGGTCAGATGAAGATTAGCAGTCTGATTTTCTCTAAAACCTAGTTATGTCTTATGAAGTGAAAAATACGTTTTGCCATTTATTTGGTTATCTTGTTACCCCTTCCCCTGCCTAAAAATTTTAAGGGGTTATCAGAATTTTTGTAACTGATTTATCCTGTCATTGTATAATGGGGCTGAGCTGCACCTAGGCCACATGACCGATAGTCATGACTTCACTAGTCAGGGGTAGGCGGCAAGCCCCGGGCCTTCTCAGACAGCCGATCGGCGGGGGTCCCGAGTGTCAGACCAGATACAAAATGTTGGATAACCCCTTTAGTGAAAAGTGATCAAAACGTCGTACATACCCCAACATTGTACCATTGGAAAACTACATACAGCTCTGTAGACGCAAATATAAAAAAGTTATGGCTGTCAGGATATGGTGGATGCTGAAAGTTTTTTTTAAAGGATTTTTATTCTTTTAAGGGCTCATGCACACGAATGTATTTTCTTTCCGTGTCTGTTCCGTTTTTCTTTTTTTCATTGAAAGAAATTCAGCATATGGTCCTAAAAGAATAATAAAAAAAATAGGTTACTCTGTGTGCATTCTGTTTCCGTATGCCTGTTCCGCAAAAGAATAGAACATGTCCTATTGTCCCCATTACGGACAAGGATAGGACTGTTCTATTAGGGGCCAGCTGTTCTGATCCGCAAAATACAGAATGTACACTGACCTCATCTGTATTTTTTGAGGACCACAAACTACATACGGTCGTGTGCAGAAGCCCTAACATAGTAAAACTTAATTAAAACAATATCAATTTGGTATCACTGTACTGACCCACAGAATAAGATTGTCGTGTTATTTTTAGCACACAGTGAACGTCGTTAAAAACAAAACCCGAAAAAACCTTGCCAGAATTTTTCCAATTTCACAGCTACCCCCCCCCCCCCCCCCCCTGTTTTCCAGTACAAGCTATGGTAAAATTAACAGGCATAAAAAAAACAAAAAAAAAAAAAAAACTTGCGCTGCAAAAAGAAACAAGTCCTTATACAGCTATGTGAACAGAAAGCAAAAAAAAATATGGTTCTTGGAAGGCGGGGATAGGAATAACATAAATGAGAAAATAAGAATAGGCTTGAAAGGGGTTAAGTTGTCAGTGAGAGGCCGCATATCTCATAGAATAGTAATGGGAGTTTTCCACAAGGTTACCCTTAGACAGGCTTGCTACAGGAACTACATATCCGTAAATAGTAGAGAAGCCATTGCCAAAGCAGAGGTTTGGGGTGGATTTCCCTGCTTTCTCACACAGAGCCACGTTACGCCCATCTGATCCCCCACTAGATTTTCAGGTGCAGTGCTGGACGGATGAGTCTTTGGTTCCCACGGCATTCTTCCTTGTCAAGAACCGCTACATAGAGCGGTCCCTTGTGATCTGAGAAAGCTGCATTTGGGGTTGTCCAGAAGGGAACATCTCCCTTAAAAGGGTTCTCCAGGAATTATTTAAAATGGCTGCCAGCAACCTGTCCTAGTATGTGAGCAAGATTGGTTGCCACTACTTTCCGAGCTGCCTAGGAGAGTGAGAAGGTGGAGCCCTACTACACTGCTCTACATTAGATTTTAATGATGTGATCCTGCCTAGGATATGTCGTCATGGCTGATCAGCCTGACGGGAACACTCTTTAATATGTAGTATATGCAGGCGCCAAATCATAGTGTGGTGAGGCCTCCCCCTCCGAGGTGGCTCTGGAAGAGGAGGCTACCAGTCCTCACATTCTAGGGCAGGTTGCTGGCGGCCATTTTAAATCATTCCCGAAGAACCCCGGGAATTGGTGGTGGTTCTATGCCTGTATTTGTGCCGCTTGCGTACATTTGGAGTTTGTACATACGTGCAGGAAGGTCCTCAGGCACATTATAGATACCAATCAAAACAGCTGATATTGACCAGTTTGGTTGAAGGTTGTGTGGAAATATTATGAGATCCCTTAGACATGCATGTTGTTTTTTTGTTAATTTTTTTGTTATAATGGGTAGTAGTTCTCAGAAAATCGGGTGTACATACCCATATATGTGGTCCTTTAGTAAGAATGCAACGGCCTATCTCGTCTGCCTTTTTTTTTTTTTTTTAGGGGGAACTAACATGGTGGGAGCCAAAATAGGGTAACATAGTATGTAAGGCCGAAAAAAGACATCTGTCCATCCAGTTCGGCCTGTTATCCTCCAAGTTGATCCAGAGGAAGGGGGAAAAAAACCTGTGAGGTAGAAGCCAATTTTCCCCACTTAAGGGGAAAAAATTCCTTCCCGACTCCAATCAGGCAATCAGATAACTCCCTGGATCAATGACCCCTCTCTAGTAGCTATATCCTGTAATATTATTACACTGCAGAAATACATCCAGGCCCCTCCTGAACTCTTTAAAGGGGTTGTCCGGGATTAGGGACCATTGTTTAATAGCATTGCACATACACCCACGTTACATACACCCATGTCCTACCTTTTTAGCATGTTTCCAAGTACCCTTTTTATCCAAAACCTTTCTGGCAGGAAGTAACTGATTCCTTTCAGTCAGTGACGTACCGGGTCCCTTGCAGGGGAGGAAAGCTTCCTCTTCCGCTGCTCAGTGAGCCCGGTGACGTCACTGACAGTCTAATTAATTATGCAAAGTCTGGGAGGGGCAGTAACTCTCCAGGCCAAGATTGTGCTAAGCTCCGCCCCTCCAGACGTCACCGGGCGCCGACAAGGGACCAATCAGAGTAGTCCCTTGCCGGCATTCAGTTGCAGTCAGAGTCTAATGTAATTCAAGTAAGTCCCCCCTCGATCCGTCTGCTCCTGCTGGTGTCGCATTCATGTGAGCTGTGACAGTGTGACAGCTAACGCTAACACCCTGCTGTTGTCGCAACCACATGGATGCGACATGTGTAAAATGCTCCCCCAATGCGATCGCCCCCCCCCCCCCCCATCCGTTCGCTCCTTTAGTGATGGCAGCAGAGAACTATGACAAATGCAGATCGATCGTCCGCTCCTTGTGTAGCTGATTCCTGATGGCAGCAGAGTGATCGCACCCCCGCCCCCCCCCCCCCCTCGATCCGTCCGCTCCTTGTGTAGCTGATTCCTGATGGCAGCAGAGTGATCGCACCCCCGCCCCCCCCCCCCCCCCCCCTCGATCCGTCCGCTCCTTGTGTAGCTGATTCCTGATGGCAGCAGAGTGATCGCCCCCCCCCTCCCTCGATCCGTCCGCTCCTTGTGTACCTGATTCCTGATGGCAGCAGAGTGATCGCCCCCTCCCTCGATCCGTCCGCTCCTTGTGTAGCTGATTCCTGATGGCAGCAGAGTGATCGCCCCCCCCCCCTCCCTCGATCCGTCCGCTCCTTGTGTAGCTGATTCCTGATGGCAGCAGAGTGATCGCCCCCTCCCTCGATCCGTCCGCTCCTTGTGTAGCTGATTCCTGATGGCAGCAGAGTGATCGCCCCCCCCCCTCCCTCGATCCGTCCGCTCCTTGTGTAGCTGATTCCTGATGGCAGCAGAGTGATCGCGCCCCCCCCCCCCCCCTCCCTCGATCCGTCCGCTCCTTGTGTAGCTGATTCCTGATGGCAGCAGAGTGATCGCCCCCCCCCCCTCCCTCGATCCGTCCGCTCCTTGTGTAGCTGATTCCTGATGGCAGCAGAGTGATCGCGCCCCCCCCTCCCTCGATCCGTCCGCTCCTTGTGTAGCTGATTCCTGATGGCAGCAGAGAGCGTTAGCTGTAACTATAACAGCTAACACTCTGCTGGTGCCGCATCCATGTGAAGCTGCCTCTCTCTACTATCGCGCCCCTGTAGCGGCCGTTGCCATGGCAACCGGACGCCTAACAAAGGCGTCCTGGTTGCTATGGACCTAAGGCTAATCAGACCGGGTCTGATTAGCCTTAGTGCAAAAGTAGCATTGACAATACAGTGCATTGAAATAGATGACTATTGCAATGCACTGTATTAAAGTGAAAGTATTAAAAAAAGTAATGAAAAAAAGTAAAAGTGACAGCAAAAAAAAGTTTAACTGAAAAAAAGGGAACGTGCATACAAATTCAAACTGTAACAAATAAATTTTAATAAAAAATAAAAATTGTCTTTTATTCGTTCATTTATTCCTTAAAAAAATTAAATGAATAAAAAAAAATATATATATATATTTGGTATTGCCTTGTCCGTAACAACCGGCCCCATAAATATATCACATTGCACACCATGTCCGAAAAACACCTTAAAAAATATCATAAAAACTGTTAAAAAAAAAAAAGCCTTATTTTTTTTTTACCTAACATCACATAAAGTGCTTCAACAAGCGTTCAAAAAGGCGCATGTCCCCCAAAATAGTACTAATCAAACCGTCACCTCAACCCGCAAAAAATGAATAACTCTTTCACACTAGCGTTCGATCGGATCCGTTCTGAACGGATCCGATCATATTAATGCAGACGGAGGCTCCGTTCAGAACGGATCCGTCTGCATTAAATTGGCAAAAAAAAGCTAAGTGTGAAATTAGCCTCGGACGGATCCGTCCAGACTTTTACATTGAAAGTCAATGGGGGACGGATCCGCTTGAAGATTGAGCCATATTGTGGCATCTTCAAGCGGATCCGTCCCCATTGACTTACATTGTAAGTCTGGACGGATCCGCACGGCCAGGTGGACACCCGAACGCTGCAAGCAGCGTTCAGCTGTCCGCCTGTCCGTGCGGAGGCGAGCGGAGCGGAGGCTGAACGCCGCCAGACTGATGCAGTCTGAGCGGATCCGCATCCATTCAGACTGCATCAGGGCTGGACGGAAGCGTTCGGGGCCGCTCGTGAGCCCCTTCAAACGGAGCTCACGAGCGGACAGCCGAACGCTAGTGTGAAAGTAGCCACACAATCGGTCAAAAAATAAAAAAACGGTGGCTCTCAGACTATGGACACACTAAAACAATATTTTTTTTTGTTTCAAAGCTGCTATAATTCTGTAAGGCTGGTTTAACACGGGCGTTGCGGATTAGTTCCAGATGCGTTCAGAGTGCGTTTAGTGAAACTTGCACCATTTTGCAAGCAAGTTCAGTCAGTTTTGGCTGCAATTGCGTTGTTCACTTTTTTCCGCATGGGTGCAATGCGTTTTGATGCGTTTTCCACCCGCGTGATAAAAAACTGAATCTTTACAAACATCATCTCTTAGCAACTATCAGTGAAAAACGCATCGCACCCACCCCATTGTGGAAGCGCTCATCTCCATATCTAATCCATCTGTATCGCCGTCCTTAGGACAGCGATACAGATGCCTGTGCTGCGGCAGGGGAGGGAGAGGTGTGTCCCTCCCCTGTTCTTCTGATAGGCCGCAAGCACTAATGCCTGCAGCCTATCAGAGGCCGGCTCAGGCGGTGCGAAGACGTCATCATCGCGCCGCCTGAGCCGGGCAGCACACAGCAGGGACACAGTCCGGAAGAGGCCTGCATCGCATCGCTGCTGATGGAGGTAAGTATCAGTGTATTTTTTATTTTTTTTTTGGGAGGGGGGAGCTGGCACTATGGGTGCACTAAAGGGGAGAACGGCACTATGGGGCATCTGGTGGTATATTTATTTTTGGGTGGCACTTCTTACTGGCACATTATGGGGGGGGGGGAACCATGTGGAAGAGGAGCACTATGGGGGCTCTAAAGGGGCTTATTTATTTTTTTACACGTTATGGGGGGCACTATAGGGGCTTGCAGCGTTCAGGTGTCCGCTCACTGAGCGGAGCGGAGGCTGAGCGCTGGCAGGCGGATGCATTCTCAGTGGATCCGCCTCCACTGAGAATGCATTAGGGCCAGACGGCTGCGTTCAGGGTCGCTCGTGAGCCCCTTCAAACGGAGCTCACGAGCGGACACCTGAACGCAAGTGTGAAAGTAGCCTTAGGCCTCTTTCACATCATTTTTCTCAGCAATGCGGGCACATATGAACATGGGACCAACAGAGATGTCTACAGCTGCCAAGCGCTCATGTAGGGCTCTTTCACAATTGTGTTGTGTGGATCCGGCGTGCACTTACGTCGCCGGAAATGCCCGCCGGATCTGTCACAGCGCAAGACAACTGAAAGCATTTGAAGACTGATCAGTCTTCAAAATGCTTTCAGTGTTACTATGGCAGCCAGGACGCTATTAAAGTCCTGGTTGCCATAGTAAGTAGTGTGGAGCGAGGGAGCGGTAAAATTACAGTCCGTGCGGGTCCTGGGGCGCTCCACAATGACATCAGAGCACCCCACTTGCATGGATCACGTGATCCATGCTCATGGGGCGCTCTGACGTCATTGTGGAGCGCCCCGGGACTCGGGAGCCGCACGGACGGCAAGTATACTTGTCCCCTGCCTCCCCACTACACTTTACCATGGCAGCCGGGACTTTAGTGTCCTGGCTACCATGGTAACCATTCATAAAAGGTAAACGTCGGGTCCGGATTAATGCTCTTCAATGGACATTAATTCCGGATCCGGCGTTATGGCATGTCTTCCGGATTTTTGGACGGAGACAAATGTGCAGCATGATACGGTTTTGTCAACGTCCAAAAAACGTTCACATACTGAACGGAAGCCATCCTGATGCATCCTGAAGGGATTTCTCTCCATTCAGAATGCATGGGGATAATCCTGATCAGTATCTTTCCGTCCTGGAGCCCAGAGGACGGAACTCTAGGATGGAAAGCAAAAACGCCAGTAGTGAAAGAGCCCTAAGTCAATGGGGACAGATCTGTTTTTTATGACAATCTGGCACCATAGAAAATGGATCCATCTCCCATTGACTTTTAATGGTGTTCAAGATGGATCCATATTGGCTAAGGTAAAGATAATACAAACTGATCTATTCTGAGCGGATGCAGCAGTTTGTATTATCGGTGCGGATCCATCCATGATGGATCCACACCAAACGTGAGTGTGAAAATAGCCTTACTGTGTAGCAGAGCAAAACTATTGAAATTGTAAAACATTAGCAATGCTAAGATATATTACTAGTAATTGGTTATTGTAATGATGAATGTACACACACAACTAAAAATGATCTACCATTGTGGAAAGATGGAGCTGCTCCCTGTTAGTTCACTGTCTGCAAACACTGAGCACAAGACATGTGCAAGAGCCAGAGCAGGGAGGGGTTTATGGGGGAGGAATATGTAAGAGGGGGGGTGGATCTATGGAGGAGTGGAGGAGGCTGAATATGTATGAAGGGGGTGGATCTATGGAGGAGGCTGAATATGTATGAAGGGGGTGGATCTATGGAGGAGGCTGAATATGTATGAGGGGGGCGGGTGCAGGGAGGTGATCTTACACTGTAGAAACCAGGAGCTGCTGATCTGCACTGAGAGCCACAATGCACTGCAGCAGGAAGTGATGGCATACAGAAACAGATATGTACACAGTCTGCTGGGGACTGTGGGAGCCATGCAGCAGTGCAAAAGCTACCTAAAAACATCTTAGGAAGATAGATTTGGCTACTAACAGTGAGTAAGCAGTTAAAAAAAAAAAAAATTTGATCCCGGACAACCCCTTTAACTGTACTCACCATCACCACAAGGTGCAAAAATAAACTCTAATGTAGCCTTAGTCTGCCCTGGGTTACAGGGGTGTCCCTTACGGTGCTGCCACACGTTGCAGTGTACTGTGTTTTGGATGTGGCGACAAACTGTATGTGTTTTTCAAAAGAAAAACTCTGGATCTCTTTTAGGCCTCTTGCTCAAGATCGTATGTATTTTGCGGTCTGCAAAAACAGAGCCGCAAAAAATACGGATGACATCTGGCCCTTAATAGAACAGTACTATTCTTGTCCGTAATGCGGACAATAATAGGACATGTTCTATTTTTAGGCGGAACGGACATACGGAATGCGCACAGAGTAACTTCCGTTTTTTTTTTGTGGACCCATTGAAATAAATGGTTCCGTTTACGGTCCGCAAAAAAAATGGAATGGACACGGAAAGAAAATAGGGTTGTGTACATGAGGCCTTAAATATGTTTTTGCCTCTTTTCAGTCAAAGAACGCAGATTTCCGTCGAAAGTGGGATAAAGATGAATATGAGAAACTTGCACAGAGACGAATCACGGAAGAGAGAGAAAAGAAAGATGGTTTGTATTATTTTTCTGTCTAATATTTATGCTGTCATGATGCTTTAACCTGTCTTTTTTTTTTTTTTTGTGGTGGTGTCTGCATGTTTCAGGTACGCACAGTAACATGATTTATAGACAGATGTAGTGGATCTACTTCTGATCGCGTTACCTGAGAGTTATAGGGCACAGGCACCCAGTTGACCTCACTTGACATGTATCAGTGATATAGATGTTTTTAAGGGACTGCAAACACTGACGCCGCACGTCGCCGGCACTTAATAGAGGATTCCTTTTCTTGTCCGCAGCTGCACAAGATTAGGACATGCTCTATTTTTTTCTGTATTCATGGACCGGAAAAGCGGATTGCGGACAACACCCTGTGTGCTGTCCGCATCTTTTCCGGCCCCATTGAAAATGAATGGGTCCGCACCTTTTCCGCATAATTGCGGAATGGATCCGGACCCATTCTACGGACGTCTGAATGTGCTTAGATACTGAGGGGCTGTCCTCAGGATAGGTTATCAATATCAGATCCGTGGAGGTCCAGTTCCCTACTGATCAGCTGTTTCAGGCCGCCACTGGCAGCAGATGCTATACAGTGGATGCAGCCTTCCGCTCATATATAGTTTCCAGCACTGGCAAACAGTTGATCAGTGTAGTGTTGGACCCCTTCTGATCTCATATTGATGACCTATTCTGATGATATAGCTCATCACTGTCTAATTTCTGGAAAACCCCTTTAACAGCCAGTGCTATTATTTATTATGCCTTTATTCATTGATCACAGTGCAGCATATCAAAATGTGTTAAATGGTGAACCTTCTCTTTAAGGCCTCATGCACACCACCGTATGTATTTTGCGGTCCGCAAAAAACGAATCCGCAAAAATACGGATGGCGTTCATGTGCATTCTGTATTTTGCGGAATGGTACAGCTTGCCCCTAATAAAACAGTCCTATCCTTGTGCGTAATACGGACAATAATAGGACATGTTCTATTATTTTGCAGAAGGGAAATACGGACATACAGAAACGGAATGCACGTGGAGTGACTTCCGTTTTTTTGCGCACCCGTTAAAATGAATAGTTCCGCACACGGTCCGCAAACAAAACTGAATGGACACGGAAAGAAAATACGTTTGTGTGCATGAGCCCTAAGGAGGACCTGTCACTCCTGACATGTCAGTTTTAGTAACTATTTGCACACCTCATTTAAGGGTTTATTCACATGCCACGTGTGTACGGGCACTTCTAACATTTCTAGAGCATCTATTCTTATGCCTTTTCTCTATTGTTCCTGCTAGAAGTTATGAATGAATTGCCTTCATATAGGTGCAATAAAGGTCCAACTGGGTGTTGCCGGTTGGGGGTGTGTCCCTGCAGCTGGCAGCGATTGGACAGTGTGACCTTGTGAAGAGACACTGGTAACACCCTGTTAATCCATTACACAGACAGCTGGCAATTCATTCATAAAATTCTGATAGGAATAACAGAAGAATGGCACAACATTGTCCTAAGACTACGTGGAGAATGCGAGTAATTACTGAAACAGACATGGCAGGGGGGACAGGTCCTCTTTAAAGGGGTTGTTCACCCCTGGGGACCTTTTCTACAGAAACCACAGCATGGCCGGACCTGTGGTAGTAATTATATATAACTGATCCCCACCGCTGGGTTCCGGCTGTCCCACCAACACTGCAGGTCCCCAGTTTCCCCGCATTAACACATGGCTTGACACCAGGTCACGTGACTGCAGCAGTCAATGACTGTCCACAGCGGTGACAATTTACCCATGCCTCATGTGACCCAGTGACATAACTCATATGTTGCTAATGTGTGTGTGGTAGCTCATGTAGGATTCCTTACAGGGGTTGTCTTTTCCAATATATATATTGATGACCTATCGTCAAGATGGGTTATCAGTATCTGATCGGCCGGGATCCGACACCAAGCACCCCTGCCGATCAGCTGTTTGAAGAGGAGTTGGCGCTTCATGTTCATTACACTGCACTTTGTCTCGAAAGTTACAGCGTTGCAGTGTAATGACAAGAACGCACTCCGTTTACTTGAATGGAACGAGTACTTGTATTTAAACTACGCCACCTCTCCACAGCAGACGACGTGTAGTGTAGTGACCTCGAACCAGCACTCACGTGGATTGATGTCTGCTCTTTAAAGACCTGACCGGTGGGGGTGTCGGACTCCCGCCAATTAGGTATTGATGATATATCCTGACTCTAGGTCGTGTGTGTGTGTGTGTGTGTATATATCTATATCAGCCCTGATCAAAAGTTTAAGACCACTTGAAAAATGGCAAAAAATATAAAAATATTTTACATTGTTGGATCTTAACAAGGTTCCAAGTAGAGCTTCAGCATGCAACAAGAAGAAATGGGAGTGAGACAAAACATTTTTTGGGAGCGTTCAATTTAATGAAAACGAATAAACTGAAACGGGCTGTTTTTTAGCTGATCAAAAGCTTAGGACCACATGCCTTTTAAAAGGCCAAATCTGTGCAAAGATGTGGATTCATTGTCATTTTCTGTCAGGTAGTCACACGTTGTGATGGCAAAGGCAAAAAAAAACTCTCCCTTTTTGAACGTGGTCGGGTTGGTGAACTGCATAAGCAGGGTCTCTCACAGCGCGCCATCGCTGCTGAGGTGGGACGCAGTAAGACAGTCATTTGGAATTTCTTAAATGATCCTGAGGGTTATGGAACAAAAAAATTCACCAGCACTGAGCCCGAGAATCCAATTGGCTGTCCGTCAAGACACTGGACGATCCTCGACCCAAATTAAGGCCCTTACTTGTGCTGACTGCAGCCCCATAACAATCAGACGGCATCTGAGACTGAAGGGCTTCAAAAACAAAAAACGTCTTCAAAGACCTCGTCTCCTTGAACGCCACAGAACTGCTCGTTTGGACTTTGCAAGAGAGCACCAAACATGGGACATTCAAAGGTGGAAGAAAGTTTTATTCTCTGATGATAAAAAATGTAACCTTGATGGTCCTGATGGTTTCCAACGTTACTGGCATGACAAGCAGATCCCACCTGAGATGTTTTCTACTCTCCACAGTGGAGGGGGTGCCATAATGGTCTGGGGTGCTTTTTCCTTCAGTGGAACAATTCGGGAAGTGCAGGGGCGTCAAACGGCCACTGGCTATGTCCAGATGTTGCAGAGAGCATTCCTCATGACTGAGGGCCCTCGTCTGTGTGGTAACGACTGGGTTTATCAACAGGACCACGCTACAGTACACAATGCCTGCAGGACAAGGGACTTCTTCCAGAAGAATAACATCACTCTTTTGGCCCATCCTGCGTGTTCCCCTGATCTAAATCCAATTGAGAACCTTTGGGGATGGGTGGCAAGGGAAGTTTAGAAAAATGGACAAATTCCAGACAGTAGATGGCCTTCGTGCAGCCGTCTTCACCACTTGGAGAAACGCTTGCATCAAGCATGCTGAAACAAATTTTTGAAGTGATCATCAATAACGGCGGAGCTACTCATTACTGAGTTCATGTTTGGAAGTTGGATTTCTGTTTTGGGGGATATATATATCTATCTCCCAAAAAATTTTTCACTCCCATTTCTTTTTGTTGCATGTTGAAGCTCTACTTGTTAAGATCTAGCCATGCTAAATATGATTTTTTTTTGCCATTTTCCAAGTGGTATTAAACTTTTGATCAGGACTGTGTGTATGAATGAAAATATATATCCTTTTTTTTTTTTTTTTCTTCAGGAAAACCCCTATAGCTCCTCCTTAGTGGGCAGCTCATGTAGGGTTTCTTACAGTCTATTCGTTTTAATAACTTTCTGTGCCTAGTTTAATTTTCAACTGTCCACTCTTGTGCTCAAAAATATTTAAGTCAGCACCTCAAGGGGATGCTTACCGGTTTTATATTTTCTTTGGTACTTGCTTCTTTGCTCCTTTTCACCTCAATAAGAGCAGCACCCTATTTTGTGACTACACCACAGTTATAATGCCTACAGGGAGTCATTGATAGTCTGAGACACACCTCCTGTCACATGACTGGCTCTCCCCACAGCAGCTCTGCTTCCTCAGATTGAGGCGTCATGCACACGACCGTTGTTTTGATCCAAATTTTTTGTGGCTCGGATGTCGACCCATTCTCTTCAATGGGGCCACAAATGATGCGGACGGCACCCCGTGTGCTGTCCGCATCTGTTGCTCCATTCCCTGGCCCTACAAAAATAAATAAAACTAGAGCATGTCCTATTCCTGCCCGTTTTGCAAACAAGGATCATAATTTCTATTATGGGTGGTCTTTCCCGTTCCGCAAATTGCGGAACGCACACGGCTGCCCTTTTTTTTTTGCAGATCTGCAATTTTCAGACCGTGAAACACTGCGCGGTCGTGTGCATGAGTTCTGACTGTTGTGTTTAATCTGAATTACATATTGTAGACTGGGTTTCTGAGCGTCTTCTGCAGCTATAGAGTATCACTAAAATTAATATAAAAATTACTTGAAGATATGGAAAAGTAAATAAAATGTTTTCTAAGTAAGGTTAGAATTTCTGTTCTTTTATAGGGGTTTGTATTTATATTTTTGGATTGGTAATGTTTCTTAAAAATGTGTTTTTGTAGGCAAACCACTACAGCCCCCTGTCAAAAGGGAGCTTCTCAGGCACCGAGACTACAAAGTGGATTTGGAGTCCAAGTTGGGGAAAACCATTGTCATTACAAAGACCACACCTCAGTCTGAGATGGGCGGGTAAGTTCCCTGGAAGAAATTTTGCTAAATATTCAGTGTAAGAGGATTTTGTCTGCTCCTTAAAGGGAATCTGTCACCTCCAAAAACCATCCCAAGCCGCCAGCAGTGTGTTTCCGACGATCGTTTTCTTCCTGAAGGCAGATGAAGCAAAAGCTCAGAAAACGTTCTTTTATCCCCTGCCCAGTGCGCTTCTCTAGACATGAAAACGATTGTCGGAAACACGCTGCCGGCTTGGGTTTGTTTTTGGAGGTGACAGCTTCCCTGTTTTAAACAGGAGGAAATCGGGGCTAATGTATGCGATCGACGATAACGTCAATCGTACACATTTAAACATAATATGACCACGGCATCTTGTAGGTCAAAAACCGGGAGCCATGCACCAGCTCCCCCTAGGGACACTTTGCAGGGCAAAAAGATGATGTGAACAGATTGTATAAAATTGCATTCTAGTACTAAGAGCACACAATAACTGGTAACTGTTCCTCCATGATATACTTAAAGTCAAACTTCAGAATTTGGACTTCGATTCCGATGCCAAGTGTCGTATCATGATTCTCGATATCAAAATAATACTTACAAAAAATAAATACAAAAATATAAGGTCCTTCCATTGAGGTACTTGATGGGGTTACTTTGGACCTGCCTACATTGCAGTTACCTCTTTTCAAAAAAAAAAAAAAAGTCTGTGTGAGGAGAGTGGGTAGTGTTTCTGTGCCTGGCACATTGATCATCATTAGAAACCGACATAAATTACCATATATCTGAAATCTACGCCAATCCATAACTCTAAAATATATACATAAGCGATACACTCACAGATCCAGCATTGTGCCTCAGATAGGAAAGGAGTGTTCACACACAGTGACGTCCAGGTAGGGGAAGATGGCTCTCAGGACACAACGCTGTATGTTGTGTATATTGTAAGGTTGGCGGCTTCTACACTTTTCCATCTGTCTGAATACAGTAAGTGATGGTCCAACATGCATTCATGTTAGGAATTTACTGAGACATTTTTTGCTTTGTTTGTTGACCTTGCCTACAAGCAGAGCGTGTGCGACAAATAGACAAACCTTTACATGGTGAGGTCAAGGAGGATGAAACCCACATAAGAAAACGGACAATGGAAATGTCTTTTATTGCACAAGTTATCACGTTTATTATGGAGACATTGAACAGCGTGGAATGTTTATTAATGCATGCTAATGTGGGAGATCATGGCCTTGTAGCATTTTCTTCTCTAAGATCAATTAGGAGACCTCTGGTGGCCAATGAGTATTTTTACATTGGTGGACAGAATCAGTGAAAGAACATGCCATGGAGATAGGACTTGCTTTCCAGAATCATCCTGCTGCACTTGGTTGGCTTCCTCCATACATTGCTGTTAGTCAAAATCTCTAACGTAAGGCATACAAGCAAGTTTATTCTCCTTACCGTAGTACACCAAAATTAAAGGGGAATCCCATTTTAATTTATTATGAGATGTCAGTGTGGCATTAGAGGACCCATTACCTCTCCTGACATGTCTGTCTTATTACTCCCCATGAAATAATCGGAGAATCATTGCTATATAAAGTGGAAGTTACGGTTCCTCTTGTCCTAGGGGCAGTGTCCCCACATAGTCCGCACTGATTATATAGTATCATAGTGTGTAGGAACACTCTCTAACTGGTATGAACAGCAAAACAAAAAGATTATGCACCTCACCATATATAAAACAATTCTTTACATTATTGGAACCACTGCATATATTAAAGGGGTTGTCCGACCTCAATTTTTTTAATGATGGTCAAGAGAGTGTTTGAAATGAAATTAAGAAGAAAAAAAAAATCTACTCTCCTACTGAATGCCGCAGTCTTCTCGTGGCAAGGCTCCAGTGACCCCTTCCTGGTCCGTGGTTACATGCCACTGTGGAGCTTCTGTGGTCATGTGACACTTGGAGACCTCAGAAATGTCAAGCTTTGGTACGTTTGTGCGCATTACCACCTAGCATCACTAGGATTTGGCATAAATGTCAGGTCTGGATCCCACCGGTAGGACCCACTCCTGTCTCTAGAACAGGACCCTAAAGTCAATGGAAGAGCAAGCCACGCATATGTGCTTTCGGCTGTTTTTCATAAATCCCATGGCAATAAATGGAGATGTGGCCACACTTGCGCAGCTTGCTCTTCTTTCACTACTTTGGACTTCTGAAAATAAGCAAGCATGCTTACTCAGCTATGTTCGGACGTCCCATAGCAGTGAATGTACAGTATGCTGCACATGCGCGGTGTCCTCTCCCAGGTTTGAATAACAATAAAAGGCCTCATTATATTGAGAATAGTGTGTGTTTGTTGTGTGTTGTTGTGTGTTTTTTTTTTTAGTTTTTTTTAGTTTTTTTTTTGCTTAGAAACCTGAAAACTATTACTGGTTTATTCACCAGTAATAAAAAACCTGGAAGTCTCTCCCAGGATTTAAACCTGGGATCTCTACATGCAAAACCAAGCACTTATCACAAAGTTATAGCATTACCACATAGAGCTGCATGTGTTTTTCTATGCTTAGAAGCTAATACACATTACTGGTGTCTTTATAATCCTACATTGTTCTTGTGAATAAAACAGTAATATGTTTATCAGCGTTCTGAGCAGACCTCAGTGTGGTGAAGCTATAGTACATAGTGTATATGATATGTAAGACCCAGCTCTTCCCTCAGCACGTCTAGCCCTGTCAATCAAGAGGAGGGGGGCGTGTGCAGAGCACAGGGGGTGTTACAAAGCAGTGCTGAAAGGATGCAGCCCCACTTCCTGGTGCTTCAACCTCTCATTTGCATATGAATAAAAACAGATATCTCTGCAGCTATTTATCATACAGATAAAAGAAAAGTATTGTTTTAATCAGCATGATGAGCCCTACCAGGCAGTATGTCTGGTGTGATAGGGTTGCTCCTGGTGACAGAGCCGCTTTAATGGTCTATATTCCAGATGTAACACCTAGTTTTACTGATCTGAACTTAATAGTTCCCTTGGTGTTAGGGTCCGGTTACTGAAGGCATCCTCAAACTGCGGCCCTCCAGCTGTTGTAAAACTACAACTCCCACAATGCCTTGCTGTAGGCTGATACCTGTAGGCTGTTCGGGGATGCTGGGAGTTGCAGTTTTGCAAAAGCTGGAGTGCCGCAGTTTGAGGATGCCTGGGTTACTGGATGTTACATGGGGGACAGTTAAACGTGCGTATTACATGTTCTTCTGAAACCTCTCAGTATGTATGTCTGGGTAGGGGGACATATTTCTGCTATATTCACACATTTTGTATTGATTTGCAGTTTATACATTCACCGTCTATCATCTGTGTGGGCTTTACAGACTCAGAAGTAACGTTTCATATGTATGATTTAAGCTAAACCAGGTCACAGATGCTGCACATACTAGAATATGGGAGACTTACTGAGCAGTGACTGTTCTATAGGACCATCCGAAATGCATGCGACCAATAACTTCATTTAATTAAATCGAATTTTGTAGAAGATTAAGGAAGAGCAAAATTTAGTGTCCTAGCCTAGAAATGTCTTAATACGATGAAGCAGCCTTAGTGATGGCATTAGTACCTTATTAAAATTAAAGCTTTTTGAAATGGTTTTAATTAAAGAGGAGGAAAAATGTTTTTACTACAGGGTGCTGCCAGTCAGCTGAAGGACATGGAATAGAAAATACGGTCATTTTAAACTTTTTAGCTGCGGATGTTTTAAAGGGGTTGTCTACTTTTTGATTACAGGAGTTCATGAATATAAGCAGATCACCTAGCCTCCAGTGGTCAGCTGTACTTTGGGAGGATGCGCGTCAGTTCAGTTTCCTTGCAGCACCACCTCAGGGAAAATGAAGCATTGCACAGTTTTCATAAAGACCAATAGACTGTCGATGTAGTGCGTGGATATCCATGGTCTTCCAGAGATCTTTGTAGCCCCTCTTCACTTTAGCTAATAAACAAGTTCCCTAATTGGTACACCTACCTCTGTTTAAAAGGGCTTTTCCCATAAACCTATCACATGATATAGCCGAGCGCTACTTACTTGTTGCGGGTCCAAGTCCAACAAATAAGAAAGTAGATCCACAGCACTCACTAGGGATGAGCGAATAGAGTTCGGATGCGTCATCCGTAGTCGATTCGCATAAAACTTTGGTTGTAATACTGTACAGAGCAGGAGCTCCGTACAGTATTAGAATGTATTGGCGCCGATGAGCTGAAGTTATTACTTGGTGAAGTCTCGCAAGATTTTGTAATAACTTCCAGAATTAATTACTGTGAAAAAATCTTGGTACCGAACTCGGGTTTAGTTCCAAGGTACCACTTAGAACCGAACCTGAGTCCGGTACAAAGTTTTTTTACAGTAATAATTCACAGAGTTATTACACAAAGTGTCGTGAGACTTCGGGAAGTAATAACTTTGGCTTATCGGAGCCAATACATTCTAATTTATTTATTCCATGCCGAGGACTAGTTAAGCAGACTCTAGTGTCGCATCTTCAGACACTTTCTTTTGTTGTGGGTCCCAGAGGTCAGACCCCCAGTGATTATATACTTATAACCTATCCAGTAGATTGAATATACATGGTAAAACTGCTTTAAATTGTACCTAAACCTTCAGCTACACGTTAGTAAAAGCTATTTTATATAAATCTGCTAAAAACATTTCCCGTTTTTGGGGAAAAGCAAGTGCGGATGCGTTTTTCAGAGGTTTGCTAAGAGATGTTGTTTGTAAACCTTCAGGTGTTTTTATCACACTGAAAAACTCATTAAATCGAATTACACCCGCACGATAAAAACTGAACGTGATCACAGACAAAACTTTGTTTGCGAAATCACGTATTTTTCACTGAACGCATTCGGAGCGCATCCGGACCTAATCGGGACACGCTCGTCTGCAAGGGGTCTTAGGCTCCCTTAGGAGGGTCTTTAAACATAATTTCTGCTGTTTCAAACAGAGGCCTGCGGCTCATGTCTGTGACTGGCAATAATGCCGATCTCAGGCATTTAGCTCTTTAGATGCCGTGGTAAGTCCCGACCCTGGTGCGGCAATTGGGGACGCAGGTCATTAATTCTAATACGCTGAGTCTCTCTGAAGAGACATAGCATATTAGGGCTGCAGTTCCTATGTTGGCTAGCAGATGGCAGGCCAACATAAGATAAAAGCAATTGGAGCTTATACTGTAGTTCTGTGGAAATACGGTATAAGCCATAGAAAACTAATTAGTGGATATTGTAGCCTCCCATAGGGGCTCCAAAAACGTTAAAAGAAAAGAAGAAAAAAAAAAAAAAAAAAAACTCTCCCGCTTCCCACTAAATTGTATGCCATAATTAAGTGGTGGTATTAGAAAGTACAACGAGCCCTCGTACGGCTATGTGAACGGAAAAATAAAAAAGTTATGACTCCAGGAAGACGGGGAAGAAAAATGGTATCCCAGGGGTTAAACAATATATTTTTGTTTTTTTTGTTTTGTTTGGTGGCTTTTAGGGTAACCTGTCAATCTCACTGAAGGTACCTGCCCTCTCTCCTTGTTAAACCCTTAGATGCTGTGTGTATGAGCTTGAATTGAGATTCTCTCAATTCCATATTTCACTTGCAATTGCCTTGTGAACAAGAAGCCATCCCTTCAAAATATTACCGAAAATCTCCGCATTGTGGTAATTTTGTTCCCACCCCTTGAATAGGCAGATAGACTTCTTCTTGGAGAGAATTTGTCGTATTTTCCCATATACTAGGATTCCCAGGAATTAGATGAAAACTCTCCTAAGAGATTCTCAAATCTGGGGCAAAAAAATCCTTGCAATTGACAGTATTCCGGAAAATGGGCTTGTCTGAAAGGATATTTGTCCCATGACTCCGTAAACGTGTAGTACCTCTTTTCTGACTGGTGCCAGACGTTGTGTACTGTGTGTATACCCTGTTCAAGACATTGGGGAAAAAGTTTTATTAAGCGGTCCTGCCGTAAACTCTGGATGTTTCCAGGGGGAAAGATGCTTCGACTTTAGAAAGGGTAGATGGAAGGTGCGCTTGACCGCGTTCCTCCCTCCAGAAGGCTCCTCCTAAGGTGTAAATTTACAGCAGAATATCTGGTATGTAATAGAGCAGGAATGCCCAATGTGTGCCCCTCCAGCTGTTGCAACACTACAAGTTCCATCATGCCTGTGCAGCCTACAGGTATCAGGGCATGCTGGGAGTTGTAGTTTTTCCACAGGTTGGGCATCCCTGTAAAAGAGCATTCGAACGCCAAGGGCGTGCCAAACCCTTTATGCAGGTCATGGTTAGATCCCTTTATTCAGTCCAGTCTGTGTCTTAATATACTCACTAAGGGCTCATGCACACAAAAAAATTGTGTCCGTTTTTTTTTTTTTTTGCTAATCACTTCAATGGGGTCACAAAAGAAAAATGGAAATCCGTATCCATTCTGTGTCCGCATGGCTGTTCCGCTAAAAAAATAAAACCTGTCCTATTATTGGCCGCATTGCGAACAAGGATAGTACTGTCCTATTAGAAGGGCAACTGTTCTATTCCGCAGAATGCACACGGCTGGTATCCGTGTTTGGCGGATCCGCAATTTGCGGACCGCATAACATCCAACGGTTGCGTCCTTGAGGCCTAAGTTGTAGCTTCTGATAAGTGGAAATCCTACACCTCCCTCCTCGTTATGTAGCATCAGTTTAACCAGAGATATTCTACGATGACTATTAGCCCAAGAATGGTTTATTAATCTCTTTAGGGCCACAATCATTGTATGCGCTTATGTTGTGCCCGTAAGTTCTGAGGCATGAGACACAACCGACTAGGGCAGATTTTTATGCAGAAGCCCCATCGCCCCATTTTTCGCCCTCACTGAAGCTGCTCTTAACACCCTACCAACCCATAATCTCTGCATGCAAAAATAATCAGATTTTGATAGGCGAGCCTCTTGGAGTAACGCTATGTCTGCTTTTAACCATTTAAGGCTACTTTCAAACTTGCGTTGTAAATTCCAGTATTGAGATCCAGCAAAGGATCCCAATACTGGAATAATACGCATCCATTTTTATTTTGCACATCAGGATGCATCCATTCCGTTTCGGATGCGGTTGTGTGAAATCAAAACGGGAAAAAAACTGATCCGTCACTAAATACATTAAAAGTCAATGGGTGACGAATCCGTTTTTTTTAAGCTCCTGTATTCACTATAGCGATCGCTCCTCCTCTCTTGAGGAGATCGCTGCATTTAAATGTGTCGCCTCCACCAGTGAGCAGCAGAAAAAAGAACGCTTTCTTCCAGACAATCTGCTGTAATATCGTCCCGTGTAAAGGGACCTTAAGTCAGAGTGTACTAAAGGACGGCTTTCGCAGAATCCCAGTTTAGAAAGGGACTAGCATTGTCTATACCCATATCTAGTAGGAGGAGACTAGAGTCACTCCTGAACTTGTGACACGGCTTCCTAAAGCTGCTCCTTACGTTCTTATGAAGATGGAGGGCCATGCTGATCTGCTGCTCGATTATACAACTGAATTATCGCAAGCGAACGTTCCTATGTACAGTACATTTGGGATAATTCCCATAATCGGTCTCTTGAATAGGGGCTGTGGAGATTTGCTCTGGTAGTGAGAACTAGTGAATGCAGTATAGAGGCAAAGTACACAGTTCTTGAATCAACAGCGGTGTTTATTCACACATTGGTGTATAACAAAATGCAGATAAGGTGTATCACAAAACGCAGGTGGCTTGGTGTTTGTTCACACACAAGGAAAGTCCATAAACAATAAGTCACCTTTTCTCATGGGTGCTAATTCACACCCTGTTAGCAGTTCAGCCTCTTCAAGTCCATAGGCGGCCTGTTCGCCTTTAGAGGGGCCTGAGTCCTCAAGCCCGGCTCAAACCTCAAATCCCAGCACAGCCCTCAGTTCACAAAACACAGACTCCTGAGCGCCATTGTCAGAGGGAGGTAAATCCACACCTGGCAGTGCTGGCTGGTTTTTATGCCTGGCAAAACCCGGCCTGGAACATGGGGAGAAGTCACCCACCCAGCACTTTGACTACTCCCAGTAAGAGCCATCCCGGATCAGCTACGAGAGCCATACTAAATCTCAAGGTGTCAATTAGCAATAGCTGCTGCTGACACATAAAATACCGGCTCTTACTTCACCGAGGTCAGGAACCTCGGTGACACATACCTTCCATCCACGATGATTCCAGGTACCTTCTTACAGGGCGTAACAGTCAGCACAGAGAGAACTACTATATAGACAGGTAAAGCTGGATTTAGACAAGCAGAACAGATAATCGTTTAAATGTTCACTGACACAAATGACTACCGACCAAACGTTCTAGCAGAGAACTAGCATTTACATGGAAGGATTATCGTATAATCGTTGATGCACCTGCCTACATAGAGCCCTCTATCGTGAAGAATGCATACGATGCAGATTCACATAACGCAATTCATTAACAACAATCGATGATTGTGCTCGCTCGCATCAACAATTTCACAGATGGAGAATGAGCGTTTTGTCAGATAGCTGATATTTTAAAACATTTACATGCCAAGATTCTCATCCATCTTCCTTCCCTTGCCTTCGAATCATAATGATTATCTGCTTGTCTTTAGTAAAATAGTAGGTTAGTAGAATTAGGATGTGTGACAGCACCATTGTTCTTTTGAGAATCGTAGATAAGGATTCACACAGAAGAACATTGCACTGATCAGTGTACTGTGTAAGGCCTCGTTCACATTTCCGTTTTTCACTGACGTGAGCTGTCCGCACATTGGTATTCTTTTTACTGACCGTGGATCAGGTGACGAAGGGCATCTGTTTTGTGTCCGTGTTTGGTCCATTTTTCATTGATGGGAGATGCTCTGGAAATTACTTTTCAGCTGAGCAGTGTCCGTGGAAAAACAGACACAAACCAAAGCGTAAATTTTCACAGATGAAACATGGACTGATTGTTTTTCTCTTCACATACCTCAAACGGACAGGGAAATCTATGATGTAATGGGGACACTCCTCCCTCTTCCCTCTATAGCCGCAGTAAATGGCCCGAGAAAGAAACTCGAGCAAGGCTCTTTCACGTGTTAAGAGTCCAAACAAAGGAGGAAGTTAAAGAGCCAGGACATGGAGTGACTTCAAATTTTTTTCCCCCAGTAAAGCCATCCACCCAATAATAAAAAAAATATGTAGAGGATTTGCATATAGGCTGCTAATATTTGATAGTAGTGTCCCTTTGAAGGGGTTATCCAAGCTCTATAATGACCCCAGAATGCCCGGGCCCCTTGTATACATTATACTTACCTGCTCCCCGACATCGGCATAACTCCGCATCCCTGCACAGCCTCTCCTTAATGGTAATAATAGTTCTGGAGTCATGTGTTGTGCCATTCCTTTATTACTCCAGATGGATGTTATGAATGAATTATAGTTTGCAGTGAAGGTCCATTTTGGGGTTAGGCCCTGCACAGTCTGACATTATCCATTCAGTGCTGCCCATGTTAGGGCTCATGCACAGACCCGGGTCTGTAATACACTGGCACTGTCCATGTGCACCCAGCATCACAAATGTGGACCCATTCACTTGAATGGGTCCGTGATCCGGAAGGTCAGGAGAGGAATGGAATGCTTCTGTAGGGTTTCTCTCCGTGCCTCCGTACCGCAAAAAAATAGAACATGGACCCATTCAAGTTGAATGCGTCTGGATCTGTCTGCAGAATCCACACGGAACAGCTGTGTACACGAGCCCTTACACTGGACTTCATTGCAAACTTTTAGCAAACGCTTCATAACTAATGGCAGGGGTAATAAAGGAATTATACAGGGGTAGGCAACCTCTGGCACTCCAGGTGTTGTGAAACTACAACTCCCAGCATGCACACTTGCTCTGTTCTTCTCATAACTCTCATAGAAATGAATGGGAATTGTAGTTTCACAACAGCTGGAGTGCCGGTATAGATCCTAGTCACTAAAATGGGCATGTCAGGG